>NC_142188.1:7951500-8255000 GCF_026936395.1 Plectropomus leopardus | reverse complement strand
GTTGCATATTGAGGAGCTATTTAGTAGAGGATTTCATTGACTGAAATTGGTGGTATTGTGAGCGCAGCTTTTTTTTCCAATGTTGTCATAAGAATGGGTGGCCCATGAATGATTTCACACTCTTAACGTACAGTTACGAAATCAACGTACAGTTACAAAGGTTAGGTTTGGGGCAAGTTTAGACACTGTGTGTAGGTTTAGGAAACACACACACTTCTAAACACATGTCTCCAGGGAAAAATTTTAGTTTTGATCCGCCACAGCAGCATGCCTCATCACCGCTCGGGACTGCTTCCTTGTTTACATCCGTCAGCGCACTGATCGCAGCCTTTCAAAGATATGTGGGATGTACACGAATTTAGCCACATTCATTTTTTATAGGGAAACATACGAATCGTTTGTGAGAGTAGTCTGTTTAACGGCTTGGTGTTGGATGTCAGCCTCTGCTGCCGTGTTAGCTCATGCTGGGCAGAGAGAGCAGCTCACAGAGACTTCATTGCAAGAAAATGCCTAAAATAAATGCAACATGTATCACTTTTTTTTTTTTTATTTAGAAAAGCTGCTGTGAAATTCGCCATTTCAGGCCCCAACAATCAAAAAACAGCTTGTGAAATCCTAGTGGGACTGATTATCAGATTTCTGCGGAGAAATCAAACTGCAAAATGCATCACAATCATCTCAGTCACAATTATGACCAACTAGAAACTAAAGTTATTACAAAATCCTATTTCACTAATTAATATTTCTCTTAAAGTAAACATGACAGACATTATAACAAATAGATCTAAATCTAAAGCCCCAGATTTTCCATTTTCAACATGACATAAACACAAAGATTTGTGTCAGGTATTGAGGAGGACATCAAACAGCTTGTTGTAAGCCTGTTGAAGCTCTGCTGCAGCTGTATGCAGGGGAAAGCTTCACTGACGCTGCCTCTGAAGCTGCTCTCCACGGAAAACCTGTTCTGGATCTACTACGACAGATTGGGGTTAAAATTTTCCTTTAGGATGCTGGGAACAAAACCTGCTGAAACACAGCAAAAAATAGATGCAGCCCGAGTTTGATATGAATGCAGCTCGAACATATGAAAACACACACGCAGGAGTGTGCAAATATTCAAATGCACTCACAGGCACAGCCCCTGTTAGCATAATCATGGTGACAATAACCATATATTACAGCTGAATATTTTAAAGGATAATGTGGGAATACAATTTATCCCAACAAATGCACACACAAAACACACACAGAGTTGACAGCCAAATCGTCTCCACTGCCACAACAGTCAGAGGTATTGTTTCATGATTTTGTTATTGCTGCTGCACACCTGTGAAGTTAAAAAAATATATAAAACACCGTAGTTGAGTTAAAGAGCAGATTATACCTGACAGCATGCACACAGAGCTTTAGCAAACAGATTCCCAATAGTAGCGAGAGCACTAATAACTGCTCCGCTGCAGTTTAATTGGCAATTTGAGAAAAGAGCAGCAGTGGTGTTTTAGCGTGTGACAGTTTGTTTTTAATGTTTGTACTGCAAATTTGAAGCCTATAATGCTGAAAAATATAAGCTAAATATTTTTATGTTGACTCAAACTGGTTGCAAGCAAAGAAAAACAAAAGTTATATATGTTCTGTAATTATCTTTATAATGCCAGGAAATAATCTAGTCGGATGTGAAGAGATACATAAGCAAAAACTTTTACATGGGAAAAAGGATCTTCACCTTTCAATCTCCGCTGATGCTTTAATCTTTGTTTTTCTGTCTCTAACCACTTGTTTTGTCTCAACTAATTTTCTCTGGCCTCTGCCCGTCCCTCTTACTAAATTATCTCTCTCTCCTCTTTCTGTCCCTTTCACCTGATCTCATTTTCTCTGTCAGATTAGATCGCAGACTTTGCTCTGCCCTGACCATCTGTCTCCCCCCAAAAACCAGGCTTCTTAAGACTTCTTTCAACTCTTCAACTTTAATCAGCAGGTCCCAGCATCTTAAAAAATGAAATTGAATCTTGTAAGGCTTGAGGGATTTTCAGTATGAGTTCAGGTCCTCAAAAAGACAGAAATATTCTAATCTGCATTATATAAGCACAGACCTTTTGCAATGGCATTCAAACAGTAAACAACTGTCGTGTCAGCCGTATACAAAAATGGGCTTCCCTTTTTTCGTCTGTGAGAATAAAAATAAGGAGCGGCAAGAAAAGGAGAAAGACGATAAAGTCGATAACAAGGCAGAGAAGAAATTTTGTCTGGAGCAGAAAACAGACAGCGACAAAGCGTTTCAGTTTCTCACTCTCATTTTTGCCTCCTCCAAATCTTTCTCCACTGTTCACCAGCTGTGATGCACTAACATGTTTATACTGAAGAAATTGAAATTGGTTTCCCTTTTGTGCTTTTGATAGAAATGTAGTGAAGCTTTGATTCTCTGTCTGAAACCGATTGGGCCGAACTCCAGCTGACCCGGCAGGTTCAGCCTGAGCCGGGCTGTAATTTGTCAAAATTCCTTTTGAATTCGGTCGAGTTTGAGAGATTCTTACACAAGTTGGTTTTGTTTGTTACCACAGCAAAAAGTCCTATTTGATTCTAGCTTGCAATAAATTATTTCTTTACTTACTTTAGTAACTTTATTTATTTATTGCAGTGAAATGTTTTTAACTGGGCCCAAAACAGCTTGGTTCATGTAGTGTCTTGCCTGATTGTTTTGTCCCAATCATACCTCTATCTGTTGTGTTGCAGGAGTCGAACTTTAAAGATAAGCCTGGACCTAAAACATGAAACCAAAACCAACAATAAATTGATCATACTAACAAGTAGTTACCTGCGCAGCAGGCTTCTGATATGTCTCTCTCTCTTCTGTGCCATAGAGCTCCATCATTTTACAGAAACTGTTGAAATGTATAAATAAGTTTCACTTTTCTTTACTGGAAGACGTATTAACTTACTATGATGAACATAAACACTCTTATCATGGGCGCATTATGAAACAGCGGGTCCCTGGGCCCCGATATGTAAAAGGCCCCCAACACCTCTCAGACACAGGACAAAACAAGACATGCAGACATGGTGGTTTTGTTTCTTTTTTGGTTGTTCCGAGTCTCTTCGTAGACATTGTTGACAAGTTTTTGTCATTTTGTCTTCTTGTAGTGAATTTGTCTCTCTGAAGTCACTTAGTATCTTTTTCGGTCATTTTGTGCATCTTTGTGGGGTATTTTTGCCCATTTTTGTAGTAATTTTTGATCATTATGATTATACATACGCAACCTACTACTGTAGAAATGCACTAGTGCGCAAAATACGTATTAATTCACAGCTGAAAATAGTTCCCAACAAATCAACTATTTAGTCTTGTTTGATTAACGTCAGCTAAAGCCGCAGTTCTCAGCTGCTTTAGGAGATTATTTATCAAACTATATATTGGTGATCCTTTCTAAAGATGTACGTCTTTTCAGGAATGAGTGCACCTGAGGCTGAGACAGAGTGGACGTCTCAGGATATCATGAGATGGACTAATTCACGTCAGTCATTCAGCCAACTCAACCAGTTAGTGACCAGACGTCCAACCAGTGGGAAAATCAATAAACCAGCAGCGAATGATTCATTTATCCATCCATCACAGTAACAGACTGTCTTTATCACACCCAATCTGTCCGCTCTCTTTCTGTATCCCCGTCTGTCCACTCTCCTCTCTCCGCTTCTCTTTCTCACAGTCTGTCGTCTCTCTTCCCTCCATCTGTGTGTGTGTGCAGGTGTGTGGGCGTGCGGTCACGGAGGTGAGCTAGCTGCATTAAATCGTTCCAAAAGAAATCTGCTCCGACCAGAATATACCGAGCAGATCATATTTCTTCATTTCGACTAAATGATTAGAATTGATAATCCTGCATCAATCAAAGTCCTTCAACAGACACGTTTGGCCACAAAGCTCCCATTTAATCAGATTTTGTCTGCTGCTGATTCACTGTTTGAGTCGAACTGTGGACACTCTAAGAATGAGTAATCATGCTGAGACTATGACCTGTAATTTCAGCCAACATTTATAAAATGCTCTGATTAGCTTAATTTATAGAAAAGTCATTTATAGCGTAGTCTATAATTCATCATTGAACTGGTGACAGTCTGGACCTTCCTCCAGGGACCCAAACTCCACTTTTATACTCCACCGCCTCAATCAATACAGAAGCTCGTGGAAAATTTCACTGCTGTCATTGGAGCCAAAAAATCAAAACAATTTGAAACTAATTCAGTGTCACATTTGTCCTCCTGCCTCTCAAACTTTTCACGCTTCAAAGAGTGAATGTGTATTAATGAGCACCTGGACCGATCAAAAGCCCTGACAGATATTGGCGGAGTGGCAGAGCGGAATAATGATTAAAGCCACGAACCTGCAGACTGAAATTAACCTGTGACAAAAGGGCAGATATCTTCAGTTCAGATCCAGTCAGCTGAGGTCTGGAGTGACTGATTCTGGTCTTTTGGCTTTACTTTCATTCATACTGCAGCAATGTAACCTATTTCTAGACAATGACAAAAGGACTCGGCTATAACTTTCATGTACCTAAAAAAGCATTATAACAATAATAAAGCAACAAAGTGCTGTGACTACCTGTTGCAAACCTCCTAGCTGTGTATTGTAACATCCCATTGATGCAGGGGAGCTTTTCAGACCCGATTATATTGTTATTAACTTCAAGTCAGTTGTGGCTCATTGAGTTTATTGTATTATTCATCAAAATGAAGATTGATCAGTTTATTCTGAACGTGATGTGGACATCACGTGACTTGCTGACATGACTTGCTGTTGGGATTAATGCTAATAAATAACTTTATGAACTTACGTAGGTCACACTATGTAGACAGCAACTAATGGATACATCCTAATACCATATTACAGATAACGTGAGCTAAAATTTATATGCAATTTGTGAATTAGGAAAATGCTTCTTACCATCAATCAAACATATACCTTCATCTGCCATGTTTCTGTGTTTATGAAGTCAAAGTCGGCAAGTCGTCTGGGGACCACAATAGACTGTAAAAATAATTGACGTGGTTTGTGGACTGTTTTGAAGCCTGTAGTTCAGCACGTGGGCCGTCACCAGGTCGTCTTTCGGAGCCAGAAGTGACCATGTTTTGGCGAGATGCTGCTGCTGTAGAGAAGTGAGGAGTGGATCTGACTGAGAAGCTATCGACAGTCTGTCACTCACAGCGGCCAGCCATTAGTTATATATAAATTTAAGCCTTAATAAAATGTAAATAGGTATGTAATATAAAAATTAACCCCCTGGACAGTTGCCATGAATGTTGAAATTAGCTATAAGGACCAAAATAATTTTTTGTACCAGGCTGTAAACATGTTTATTTCTGCTTTAAGGTTGGGCATTTTAACATGGGGGTCTATGGGGATTGGCATTGCAAGTTACCATTCGAGGAACTAATTCGTTGGCTCAATTTTTCAGCCTCGGCGGTTACAGCTTGAGTTGCACTGACATGAGTTTTTAGCCAATGAGAAATATTTTTTCTGATTATTTTGACACCACATGAATGCAGCATGTATTTTGTTGGTGCTAAGCTCTGTGTTTCATCCACTTTCTGTCTGTGTGTCTGTCTTCCTTGCCAGAGGCAACCTAAAACCCGACTCTGTAAATGTCAGAGACAGCAGAGGCCATCAGTCTTGCAGTGGTGTGAATACCAGCTGCCGTTTATCAAAGGTCACACACACCTGGGGTCACAGTGGAACATGGTAGACCTCGCTGTTTATACAAATTCACCGAGTTTATCCAGAAGTCAACGTTCAAGTCGGACAAATCTCGACACATTTAGGAGTTTTATACTTAATCGCCTTATTTTAAGATTAACATGTTTGTGATAGACTCCTTTAATGTTACATGTTTAAAGGCTCCCTTAAATTATAATTAAATTTCGTCAAAGACTGGATGGACTGGACAGCATGTTGGGTGAAAGAGCTGTAAAAAAAATAATTTTCTCATCTGCAAATTAAATTCATTAAGGACTTCTCTGATCTATTCAGAAGAATGTGTGTGATGATCCCAATATTTAATGTGTATGTATGTACACTCACATGCCAGCCTGCAACTGCCTGCAATTTCCCAGGTCCTGAGGGAGAGGCAGGCGGCCATCTTGGCTCAAAACCACAGTCGCTACAAGAGACTGGAGAAATCCAATAGGCGCTTAGACTTGTGTGTGTGTAAATCCCATAAGTCTTGTATGACCCAGTAAGTCCAGACTGGAGGTCATTGATCCTTAACCAATAAAGCCTCAGCAGCCAGGGTCACATAATACGCCATCGATTGTCGGCACAGAGTCTCGTTTTTTCACCTGCAGCTGGCCTGAGGTGACCACCGGTCCTCGAGCTTATTCAGCAACATACACGGCTATCGTGATTATGGTGACAGATAGTTATATTCAAGGTGGAATAGTGCTGTGTTGAATGAGAATGAACATGGACCTGCACAGACATCCTGTAAAATAGGGTGCAGAGTAATGAAACTGTGACCTTTAAGTAACAACTTCATTAACCCTTTAGAAACTGGATCGACATCAGTTTTGTTGTGCTGAGGTCAGACACTTTTCACAAGAATATGTACCTTAGAAAATTGGTTTGGTTTCTTTTGAAAAGATGTGAAAAAGGCATTGAGCAACTTGGCCTAAAATGCCTGGAAATTTGCAAAAACAAATAGTAAATGGTGACGAGAAAATCACTTGAAAATTATCTAAGGGGAGATTATTAGACATTGTTCAAAAAGAAAAGAATGTCAATGAGCAATTTGGTATAAAATGTCTGGGAAAACTGCAAAAATGAAAATAAAAATAAAAACGTAATAGGTGACAGGAAAATGACTTGGAAAATTATCTTTGGCGAGATTATTCGATATTATCAAAAAAGAAAAGAATGTCGCACCATGTCATTTTCTTGTCTGTCTTTTTGTTTTTTTACTTTTCTTTTTTTGCTCTTTTTCAGGTAAATTATAACATTTCTTATTTATTTCTTGCTAATGTTTGGGCCATTGCTTGTCAAGGTGCCCATTGCCCTCCTCCAAAGATTTACCCATATGTTTTAATTCCATGCCAGACTAGTCTACCTTATTTTAGATGGCATGCATGTGATTTTTGTAATGAAATCCTTCATGCCTGTAGATTCAGAGCCCCACAGGTCCATTACTCTGCTCCAAACACTCCTCAGGTTTCACCTCTGAAACCTCAGCGGTTCTATTCTGAGATGTTTGATGCCATCGATGCCTTGCTGCCTGGAAAACAATGCTGTTATAGTGTGTGTGTGTGTGTGTGTGTGTGTGAGAGAGAGAGAGAGAGAGAGAATATGTTCACTAAAGGTAATGCTACACTTCCATTAATTTGTGTGGATTGTAAGATTATAGTCTTTGTGTGTTTTCATCCCCAAAATGATAAAGAGACTTCATGTTTGTTGTGGCTTGTGATTAGGCCTCGGGCAGTATGTAATATTTTATACCATCATACCCTCCTGAAATTTTACCGGGGTATATGGTATATGGCAATGTAAGTGTGTGATACTAAACCTCGCCCCCAACAGCGAGTGCACTTCTTACTTTTAGCTTTTCAGACTAATAATTGCATATTAGAAACCTACAAAATGTTAAGAAAAGTAACATTTTTGAGATACAGCTGTATACATTTTGAATTCTACTTTCTCTCAGTCCAAAAAGACTGATGAGGCTTCATGGCCTTGTGAACACTCATAAAACAGACCTCATTCAAACTCAGCAGAAACAAAATTAACCCACACCCAAACTGCTAGTAATCCAATTAGTTATCCCACTTTCCAACATTCACCAGCTCCTCTTCGGTTGATATAAATCCTTAATTCATCAAATTGGATGTAAAAAAAAACATTGCTGGCCGCCGGCTGGTTACAGACCTGTAACTTCTCCCTCCCCCACAAGGTGTCGCTGTGTCTTTCAGCTCAGCTGCCTGTTCCACCAGTAGAGACCGCAGATTAAGCTCTGGTGGTGCATGCTGTGCACTACATATAATGACACCTGTATTTATGAAGGTATTGAAAAATGTATCATTGAAATTTCTAAATATCCTGCTGTACTTTAAAACTATGATACCTCGTAAGCCTTGTTGTGATGTTTAGGGTGATAAAAGTTTATTTCTGTAAATCTGTGAACGCTTCAGCTATATGCCAAAGCACTGTGACTGCAGAAAGAGTGAGAACGTTTCTGTAATCACACATGCGGAAAAGATACCCATACAACGGCTCAATTTTCTCACTCATGTACATGAAAGCTATCTTCATACGCTTTGCATGTATGCTCCTACAGACCGCACATTGGCACTTTTCACACCTCCACACGTCCTCTGCGCAGTAGGTTTGACACTTTGCTCCAAATGTAATTTTCCAGCCAATTAGCAGCATCATTGCATTGTTAATTTCTCAAACCCCCTCAGTGTCTGACTGGTCTCAGAATGGAGATGGATGCTGAGCTCTCTTCCCACTGGGAATCCACCTGTTCATTTCAACCTACACACTATATGTGAGCAGTATGCTCATCTTTCTCCGTCTCGCCATCTGACTCTCTGTTGTCTGTGGCTTGATCTCTGGTTTCCATCCAGCTCATGCAGAGGGCATATATAGATTTTTTTTATATATAGCTTGTATAAATACTGGCGGAAATGGACTTCTTGAATAAACAGTGACATTGTAAAATACGGTGCATTTTTCTGCAAAGCAGTTTATATCCCTGGCATGTCAAACGTTTTGACCCGAGGCTGAATATTGAGGGGCGGCTGTGATTCAGGAGGTAGAGTGAGTCATCCACTAATCAGAAATGCAACGATTAGATCCCCAGCTCCTCCAGTCCACATTTCTAAGTATTCTTGGGCAAGATACTGAATCCCTAATAACTCCTAAATTGTTGAGAATGCAAATGATGTTTCACTGAGGCCACCAGTGAATGAATGTGAATGAGTGAATGTGAAATGTAGTGTTTAAGTGCTTTGAGTGGTCGGAAAATGAGAAAGGCAGGATACAAGTGCAAGACTATTTGGCCAGTTGGGAGCAGTGCCGCAAGCTGTAAATGCAGACTTCACTATATATATATATATATATATATGTAGAGAAAATTGAGTTGATTAGATTTTTTTTGTGCTGAAAAAAAAAAAAACTGCCTGATGTAAACAGCTTTAAGAGCAGTGAGAGTGAAGCAGTAAGCTGAAAAGATGCTAAAGTGAACAACCCAATCATCAGAATAAATGTACATTTCTGTGTCTGTTTGCACATTATTATGTAGTAAATATGTTTCAACATGTGGTAGTTAATGTGTGGTTACATTTAGGCAAAACAACAGGTTATGGAAAGGAAAAGATAATGTTTTGGCTTTAAATATCCATTTTTTCGTGGCTCCGTTGCTCCTGGAAATGCAGAAATGTCTCACTAAAAAACAACTGGTGTTGGTCTCAAACAGCGGTCTGTTGCTGTCTGCTAATTGGCAGCCATCTGGCCCTTCCACCATCCCCAATGACAGTCATCCCATACATATGCAGTCAGAACTACATCACTTTAGAAATGTTGATATGATAATTATGAAATGTACAAATGTAACCTATCTGTGATTTGCAGAAATGTATTAACGCCAACATTTTCACTCAGCAACTGCGCTAAAAATGCTATATATTTAGCCATTTTACCTAATACACCTAATTATCATTATACCTAATATAACAATATTAATTTATTGCAGCTTTAAAATATAAAAACCAATTCAACCTTTAACTTTCAGTCACTCAGGCTGACTACCGAGGCAGTATGTTTTTGCCAAATTTGCTCAAAATTAGCTTCAAGGTTGGATGTAAAGTCATTTTTAATTAGGAAAAGTGTGTGTTTATTAGCGCAGCAGAGGTGGAGGGATTAAAGAAAGATAAACAATGCTAACCTCTAGTGTTTGTTTAAAACAAATTGAACGACTGCACCATCATTTGTTAGCTGCTGGTTTCATAATAAACACCAATTTGCCCGCTACCCATAAGTCAGCGAGTCAGCTGCAGACTAAAGAGGATAGATTCACTTTAATGAGACCTCAGGCAGACAACTTAAGAGCATTAAGAAAAGGGTGTTTTTTTAAGTACATTTATATCAACATGGTGACTGTTTGGGCAGCGGTTTAGTGTTAATTTGCATGTCACTGAGAAATCCTCCTGGCTGTGTTGAGGAATCTTTTTATTTCGCGAGTGAAACAAGAGGGAATGTGGGAGAGAGGAGTCGAACTCCGGGAGCAGATGGGGTGATAATTATGGAGTCGCTAATGAAACAGACCAAAGAGGAAACAATTTCTCAGTTGGTTGCGCGAGCACACACACACACACACACACACACACACACACACACACACACCTATACCACCCACATTTACACATGCATTGTTACAGTATTCTGTCACTAGTTTATTACAAATGCAGCTCTAAAGCTCTGACGCCGGTGGGATCTATGTTATATATACTCAGAGGCACAAAGCACTGTTTGCAGCTGCACTTGTGCGGCTGCAAACACTGCAAACACAGTAACTGTAATCCAGTAGTGCAAACACAGTAACTGTAATCCAGTAGTGCAAACACAGTAACTGTAATCCAGTAGTGCAAACACAGTAACTGTAATCCAGTAGTAAAAACTCAACAACTGCAGGGCACTGCATCATAGTTCTGCACTGTTTGAAATTTACTGGTTCAATATACACAGTTTTTATGTTTTACGAGTTCGGAAACTAATTATGTTACAAACTCAAATATTATTGTAATGATGGATTTCTACTCTAAATGCACTCATTTATCTTGTGCAGATTTTTTTAGGGTACTTTCTGATTTTTTTTTTTTCCAATGGATGAAGAATTTAACGCAAAAATAGTCAAATAGTAAAACTGACAATAAATGGTCTTAACAAACCTTTTTTCTACACAAAAAAACATAGGTTTACTTATTTCGTGTATTCATGAGCTCATATTAGTGAATGAAGTGATGTTTTAAAACACATTACATATTTCTTTTTTATTGTTTTTGGCATTGTGACTCAAAATATCCTTAATTTCAGAAAACAAACGTGATGATTATTCTTTAAATTTAATCAATAACATGCATTATAGGCTGAAAATCCAATCAGAACAGTATTTCCCCGATTCATTTTCCAGTGACACTCAAATCCGTCCATTCCAATGGTCCTGTATTTTGAAAAAATGCCCCTTTTAATCCTTTGAAATATGTTTACTCTGTCGTGTGTTGACCATGCTTATTAAAGGCAGTTTAAGCCTTTTGCACTTGTGTTTCACATCAGATATTTCTAGTGATTAAAGGCTTGTTGCTTGAGCAGCAACAGAGAAATGTCTCGCCAGCGCCGCTTTCACTCCTGACAGAAACCAAATGCTATAAGCCGAATACTGATGGCATACTGGCCCATTTAATTTCTACAAAGTCAATATTTGAAGGTAGTTTGTATTGTGAAGTTGTGTTCATACGTTAAATAGAGCCTTTGTAAAACCGCTGTACCAAAGCAAATGTAAATGTCCTTGTGTAAATGAAATGTAACGAGGTTAATTTTCAGTTGGCTCTTTTTGTTGTGACCTCTTATTTTAGATGTCAGTATCGTCAATAATACAACACAGCTGTTCCTGTTATTGGAATTTATATGTATGTTGTCAGACTTTATGATGTGAACATAAAATGATTTGATCTACAGTCTCATTGCGGCAGCAAAGGATTTACTGCTCATCTTGGTTAACAGGTAGATTTTACGAGCACAAACAAGTCACTGTCTGTTTTGTTACGTAAGAAGAGAAATGCAACAAAAAAAACAAGGACAGCCAAAGTCTATTTTCACCTTTTTTTTAATCAAATGTTCATTCAGTCTCACTGCACAGTTTTGCTTTTTGGCCTAAAGACAAACATCCACATCATGATCGGGAAAGATGTGGCTGTTTTTCTGTTGTGTTTCAGATTCAGAGGAGGACAACACGAGCGCAGGTATCTAATTTAAACAGTGTTTTCATGTTTCTCCGCCTCAGTGTGGACATGATCTTAGTTGTGTCATCTCCCAGCATGGGTGTTTCTAGGCAAGACGGGCAATAACCAGGAACAGCAGTAGGAGGTGTATGTGTGAAGAGAAGTTGCCAAGTCACGAGTTGTTTACCTTCCAGGCGAAGGTCAAATATTATTTGAATCTCCATCTCTGTGCTTCTGACTCTGTCACACACACACACATTCAGATTACATAATTACATACATCCTACACATAATCACAGCACCTCAGTCTGCTCCCAGCAGTATTATCGATATTTTACTTGATTTGACATTTAAAAGGCATAATGGCGTGTCAACAATCCAAAAGTAATCATTTGAGAATGAGTGCTGACATACATTTGTCATGTTTTATTATTTTTTTATTAGAAATAAGTCAGAAAATATGAAGAAACTTAACCTACCATAAATTTCACAACTGTTATAACTCACACATATCTCAAATTTGTGAAAAATACCGTAAATCTACTGCAAATCAAATGGAAATTGAATAATTACTATGATTCAACAGCTCAAATAATACGTCTTAAAATAATAAGCATTTCACTGAATGTTTTTGAGATGAGGTAGACCTAACTCGATACCCTCCTGTCAATCTTATATTTTAATGTCCTTCTGCCTACCTACACATGAAGTATAACCTACAACTAAACATCAAGGTTTCACTCCTGTATCGGGGAGAATTGCAGTGGGAAATGTAGTAAATGTCCAGTAAATGTCTGAATTTTCAAATATCTTAATACTTGAAATTTTCATTAACCTCAAAACTGGACGTATGAGAAATATGCTAAGGTGTCAGCTTGTATGTAATTAGCATGTTTGCATTGACTTGATACTCTATTTGCATTGTGTGTCACTCCTGACGTCAGTATGGCGTGAGACGGTGATGCCTCGGTAACTGGCAGCGTGTGTTAGTGTGTGTGGGAGAGTGTGACCTTTTTCCCAGGTGGGTGTTTGGGCGTGATTGACAGGTGTCAGGGGACATCAGGGAGGAAGCGAGTGCTTTGTCACATCAAGCGCCCGTCACTGTCACATAATGATGATGCTGGATATTCCTAGAGTGAGACATGTTAAGTGTTTGTGGGAGTACTGACAAGTTTCCTTCTTGTTGTGCTGTGAAAAGGTTAAATCTCACGTATAAATTAGAAAATACCATACACGCTACAGCACAGCTGACTGGGATTATATTTAAAATGCTGATGATGTTTCTACATACACATTAAATTCTGCCTGCCAGGGACTACAGCAAAGAACTCCTGCTGAAATGTAAGAAGTGTTAACTTCCACTTTCATTTCCTCCGAGGCTGGGCCTAAAAACGACTCTAAATCCACTATGATTTATTCTTGGAGTTTTGGGGATGCTGTTGGCACTTTAATGTGAACATTACAGTATTAAGTGGCTCTAATGTGCCAGTGTGTGTTCTTACTCTGCAGATACACAAGCATTAGAAATAGGAAACAGTCAGTGGGTTGTATGTAGTAAAAAATATAATCTCAGAGGTCCACTTATCAGATTTCTGAGCTTTCACTTAGCAAATAAGCTTCCAGGCTCAAGTAGTTGTAATGTGTCTGGGTTGATCTTAGGCCCCGGCTAAACTGCATGCGTGAGCAGTGCGTATCCTCGCCAAACTGCTGGGACTTGCATGTTTGTGGCGTTCACAGTGACGTTGCAGAGCTGCCTGCTGCTGTAAACACTTTATTTCCACAATAATAATGTAATGAAGTGTCCTTGAGCAAGACACTGAATTCATGCAAGCTTCACAGCTGCAGCTCAATACTTCCATCTTCCCACTGAAATTCTTGCTGTAGATGCAGCAAAAAGATTCATATCTCACCTGCAAGTCAATAGAAAATCGAGTCACTTCTGGAAAAATCTTAAACTTTAACAATAAACCAAGGCTGGTGGAACCCAATACTATTTTTTTAATGCAAATGTGAAGGTTTTTGTGAGCAGGGTAGCCCAGCCAGTCTGATCAATAGAATGAGAAAGACTATACCTGATCAATACAAGAGCTAATCTATTAACCCGGGCCACTGAGGGAATGAACTGCCTGTCAGGACTGACATTTAGTGACGAGAATAAAGCCGGAGCCTCGAGCTGGAATTCACTTTTATTTTTATTGACCGCCTTTGTTGAAGTCCATCTGCTGAGCGGGCACTCTTAACAGACAGTGATGCACGAGTGTGACGACACACACACGTCCAACATTTGGCTTACACACACACACACTAACACACACACAGTACTTGTATGAGTCAGACATTCCCGCACACACATGTATAAAATAAATAAACTCTTAAAGTATACAGATTTGGGCTTTTATTGATTACACACTCACAACCCACACAAACACACACACACACACACACACACACACACACACACACACACACACTGACCCTTGTCCTGTGACTAATGAGCAGGCGAGACAAGTCAAATGGCAGCACTCAATCAATGTTTCATCACTGACCCCAATGAACTCTGATCCCAAACTCACACCCTGGAGAGGTGTTAATGGTGAGAGAGAGAGAATGACAGAGTAAAGGGGCAGTCCGCTGTAAATATAAATTCACCTCATGTTAACCTCATAAACTGTAGTTCAGCTGTTTAGGTCAGCAAATGTATTTTAGACATTATTATTTTTGAGTACATGTGTTTTATGTTTGTCATTTCTGACATTAACAGTGTCGTCACAGGACTGAAATGTATAACTTTGTCACAATATCCTGAAAAATCAAAGTATTCATCTCCATTTTTGATACCATATCGGAAAAAAAAAAGTATTTAAAGTATGATAATATGCCCCTTTTAATCCTTTGAAATATGAGCAAATTAGTTTGATTTCTTTCGAAAGCATGTAAAGAAGGCAATGATCAGCTTAAAAAGAAAACTACCCAAAAACTGCCAACTTTTCTTTTCTTGGTTCGTAGCAGAGTGTAGCAGAATGACAGGAGTAAACATTAACAATTAAAGACACAGCCAGTATCGGTATATTGATACTGCAGAAAATGGTTATTGAAACCATTTCAGATACTCAGAAATAGATCAATATTTTTGACAACACTACTCACTGGTCATTGACACCTTTGGGTATTTTCACTGCTACAAATCCCCTCTTAAAATAATGGTAAACCACTGGTTGTTGTAGTTTCTTACATCCTCCTGTTATTTTATGGTTCTACATTAATGTACTTCAACAATATATAACTGCTAAATGTATTGCAGTATTCTATGTAAGGTTCACAGTGTAATACTGTAGCTGACCTGCAGATAATATGATGATTAATGGCTGCATGTGGCTTCTGTCCCTCCATTAGGCCAACCTCTGGTAAAATGAAAAATACTGCATGATGCCATAAATCATACAGCAGAATACTGTTTATGTGTTTGGCACTCAGAGAGATACAAGATGGGTTACTGTAGTATTTTAAAAACAGTACATTACTGTTAGCATTTCACCCCTGCAGCAATTTATTACATTGCTGTATTTAGTTTATTAAATCATGGTTTTCAATCAGTTGTCCTTGTGGACCAAAATGTATATTGTATTGTTAAAAAAAAGCAATCTTTTGCTGGTTATTAGTTTTTTATTTCTGTATTTATGTGTTAATTCATTGATGTTGCTGCCTGAGTCATCTGTAGCACACTAACTGCAGAGGCCGTCTGTTGCCTCGGGCAGTGCAACACTCGACCATGTCTCGAGGGAAGCAATGGTAGGAGCAGAGTGGGGTCAGCTGTCTGTGTGTGTTTGAGTGTGTGTGTCTGTGTGTGTGTGTGCTGAGAGGTGAGTTCTGTCTGTTTGTGTAACAGGTTTAAAGCAAATGATGCCGAACAGATTTGGGTTGAATCGGTTGAAGTGTGCTTTTTGTCTGTTTGCGTTTTGAAAAACTACATCTACTGTTCGACCTCAAAAATCTGGAGCTTGGTTTATTGTATATGGTTGCTATGACGATTGCATTCATTGTGGTGCTGGGTAAAGACCTTCATTTTCTCTGCTGGACTTCTGGCTGCTGCTAAAATGTTGTATGCATGACTGTGTGTGCACACGGTTTGACAGCTTTGTTCATCTCTGCTTTGTAAGGTGCGTGTGGTTGAAAGGTTTCTCTTATGGTTTATAAGAATAAAGCAACCAGAGAGGCGAGGTGAAGTAGAGAATAAATTAGAGAAAGAGGGGGAGGTGGACGGAAAATTGATACTATGAGCTGTCCTCTCTAATATCCATCCATCTGAAGTTAATGATAGGCCCGGTCGCTTCTCAGCCCTCACCTCATTCAGCCGGAGGGTTAAGCAGAGAATTAAACGAGGGTGTGTTTTATGGAGAGGTGGTTGTAATCTGCATTACTGTTACCGATGTGATTGCTTTTTATTTCATTCTTACAGGCTGTAGGAGCAGTCAAATGTTAAATTCAACCTGTGATTATTAGCATAATGAGGATTCACAGCTAATAGGTGGGATGTTTCTAGCCAGCAGGTCCAGTTCCTCATTTAGCCTCAGTTTAGTTTTAATTCATGCAAATCAAGGCTCCGTTTAACAGTAATCAGGTCAACCATTTAAAAATCTGAGCAAATTGGCTTTATTTTTTTTCCCAAAAACATGGAAAGAAAGCATTGAGCAACAAAAGAAGAAATGACCCCAAAATAAGAAAGAAATTAGTAAAAAGTACAAGTTATTTTGCAGAAATTAATAGTAGTAATAATAATAATAATAATGATGATGATGATGATGATGATGATGATGATAATAATAATAATAATAATAATAGTTTTTAAAAAACATAGAAAATACCTTCAAAAAGTGCTTTAAGACTGTAATAATTCTGTGATGTACTTTATAAATATGTAATTATAGAAAATGATCAATATCTTGGGAAAATATTCATAGTCATTCTGATTATATATTAGAAAGTTATGTCAGAAAAAAATATACATGTTTGGTTTTTTTTAATTTTCTGCATTTTTTTTCCACGTCACTTTTTGTTTATTTGTTTTTCTACTTTCCTGTTTTTGCTCTTTTTTTCTAACTTTTTACTAATTTGCTACTTTTTGGGTCATGTGTTGTCAAGTTCCTCATTGCCTTCTCCCCATGTCTTTTTAAAGATAAGAGACTAATTTGCTCAGGTTCAAAGGGTTCAGCTTACTTAAACTGCACCTGATGTTTTACTGCTCTGTCTGTGTACAGAGTACACAACTGTATGATATATATATTTTGTAAGTGCACCTACTGAAAGGTGCGGCACCAAAAACAGAAAATTAGTACATGGCAGCACACGTTTTAATCGTGGTGGGCTGCCGCATATAAATGAATGTGTGGGTGAAGTTGCAGTTTTCAAAAAGACACGAACAAGCTCCTAAAAATAGAAAGATTTCCTGCTTCATATTCTGCTTAGCAAAGTATTTCAAGCAAGAGAAGTTGCTGTTGCCTCTGAATGATAAGAGACTTTCTTCAGTGCCAAGCAGACTCAGCTCGGTCGCCCATCTAAGGGGCGAGTCGTGATATAAGTGTCAGCTAAATGTATCCTGCAACAGAATGACGTCAGCAGAAGATGTGAAATGGGCGCACAGTGGTGCCAAAACGTTTCATCTGCAAAGCGACGTCTTCACTTGACACTGACAGACCTGCTGTCGGCCGTTCTTACTTACCTCGCAGCATCTGGGTGTCAATTTAAGGTGCTCAGCCCAAATAGCAGAGGAGATGATTACTTCAGACCTGGCAAATTGCTAAATGTCTGCTCTCATCTTCCTCCATCTCCCTCTCGCTCTCTGATTCCTCCTTCCAGATCAGACATAGATAAGGCTTTTGGTATTTTGCATGCTGGCTTTGGCAGAGAGTTAATCACATTCTAACGTATTGATTCAGTCATCCAGGGCCTGAGAAATGACTTATTATGAATTCTCAATTAAGTTTTACCCCGCTCTTCGTCATCAAAAAGGATTACTGTGGCATTTTGAGGTTTAGTTCCCCAACTACTTGAGGAGGGGAACTTTCCTTCATAAAAGTAACGCTTCCAGAATGATTGATTGCACTTAACTTGGAGGCTTTTCAGGCCTTTCACAGACATTTGCATATTGATTCATGCTTATTTAACAGATCTGCAAAGATGATTTATGTTGTGGTTGCTTTCTGGAAAGCTGTTGCCATGTGCTTTCCTGCAGAGGACAGATTAGACGGACAAAAACACCAGTTGTTTATGTACGTGCCAAGAAGCTGGCCTGTGATTGGTTGACCTCACTTTAACCCTCAGCCAGTCAGGTGGCTCCCCGAGGGACCATTGTAGCATGCTAACCTTGGTTCACCTCAGTCACAATCCCTCTATCGTCTCTTGTCTTCTTTCTGTTTTTATTACTCATTGTCTTCGTCACTTGATTGTTTTCTGTCTCTGCTTGTCAAATATGTTTTATTCTGTAGCTCTGACGCAGCAGATATTCATCTTCACAGTATAGCTCCCCAGATTACCTCAGGCTGCTGCTGTAACACGGAGGAGCTACTCATCTTTATGCTTCTGCATCATCTTATCTCTTCTGTCACCCCGTGTTTACCCATTTTCTCTCCTGTCAGTGTGGCTGCGCCATCCACGGTGATTTATAAAGGTGTTTTAGGTGTGCTTTTTGGAGAGTGTGCAGAGGTCAGTTTTCAGTTTTTATGTCTGGAAAATGAAGTAATGTGTGTGTTTGCATTTCACAACAGCCTGCTGCCAAGGTGTCGGGCATGCCTTTTGTGTTGGATTTCGTTTCTGTTTTCCGGATAATAGAGTGTGTGCATGTGTGTGTGTGTGAGTGTGTTTGTGTGTGTGTGTGTGTGTGTGTGTGTGTCGGGGGAGAGAGAGCAAACACAAAAAGCTTTAGACCGGAACAGCAGCTCTTCACACTATTGCCAGACCGAAGTACACATGCTCAAGACACAGGACTCACTCAGTGTTAAGTGTGTTTCTGTTTTTGTTTCACGTGTTTGTGTGTGTGTGTGTGTGTGTGTGTGTGTGTGTGTGTGTGTGTGTGTGTGCGTGTTATAACGGTGGCCGGTCAGCTATGCTTCCGCTGTGGAGGAGATACATTTCACCCCGTTGACAGCATCAAAGAGCCAAAAAACATTCAGACAACATTTCTATCACACTCTGTCACAAATCCCTGACCTCCGAAGTATCTTTTCCACAGACTAAGATTAGTCTGCTGTTACTGGAGCGAGAGAAAAAGGTGAAGTGGTAGATAACCACAAGAAACAGAAGTAAAGATTAAAAGCAGTTTTTTTCCTCTCATATTGTTTAAGCAGCAGATAGCCTCTCTATTGTAGTTTTCTCAATCAATTTGTAAAAAGTTCTATAAAACAGTTCAGTATGTTTAAATTTTAAATTCAGTTGTGTCTGGATATCAGTACAACTGTTTAACCAAATTCTGTTTCTCGGCCCCTTTTCTAGCGCAGATTTTCTCATTGTTTTGGTCTAAGTTTTTTTGTTGTTTTATTTAGGATTTCCTGCTTTGACGAAAACAAAATCGTAAGTGAAACACCAAATACTTGTACTCTGTCCATGGTAAATCTCTCCTATGTTTACTTTCACTACCAGCAAATTTGTTTTTAGCCAATTAACTCCCCTTCATTTATACAAATCAATATTGATTCTTTTTGGGAGTTCAAGGCCACCAAGATTTATTTATCGTTTCTACTCTTGCTTCATTATATTTATTAATCAAGGGCTTATCCCGGCCACGAGCTGTCAGCACAATACAACCGTATGTGACTGAAAAGAGAAAGAACAGTCAATGATAGAGGATGGAAAAAAAGAGAGAGAGATGACTGTTTATCTTCCTAAACTGTCCACCCTGAAACTCTGGCTGTAATGCTGACGCTTGTATACATTCATCCATGTACACACAACCTTATACGGAGAGGGATCAAAAGGTCATGTGTGTGAATGTGTGGGCCATAAATGGCCATGGGGCAATGTGCTGTTACTATACGGCATCTTGGGGATACAGACACAAAAACTCATTCGGGCAGTAGCTCTGCATTTGTGTTATACTCCTTTGTTTTCGCATAAATATTGCTCATTGTCACTTTTTGATATTGGCAATTTTAGCTATTACATTAAACCTTTTTATTTTAATAAATATTGAAATGTAATATATAAAATAAATATCCTCCAGAAACTAGTAAGTATAGTAAACTCCAGCCATGTTTGGTGAAATCAAACAAAAGTCTCTGCCCTGCAGTATAAATGTAATTAAACAAGCTGATATGAGTTTTAATAAAATGTTAATTTTAGCACTAATTTAACAGAAAGTGTTGGTCCAACCTGATCTAATAAAACTCTGTCAGTCAATTAGAAATGAATTTCTAATTTCTGAGGTCTTCACAGGTCCACTCATTTACAAAGGAACAGAGAGTATATAGAAATTAAATTAAGTATAATTTTGACCCAAACCAAATCAGATTCAAGGTTTGTTGGTTAGAAAATAATTACTTCTGTCTACCTATTGTAATTATAATAACGTATTGTTTGTGAATGAGGTAAAAAAATTAAATTTATTTGTCACTTGAAACCATATGAAATACACTTCCAGTCAAATGTAATCAGTTCTGTCAATTTGTGCACTAAAGAAGTCTGTTGAAGTCTATAAACAAAGTATTTTCTGAATTACTTTGACTTTTGATTCATTATCATGTGATCCACAGGTCCATTTTGGATTGGGTCCAATATTACTAACAGGCAAAGTAGGCAGAATAAATAAAATTTTATTGATTTATATCACCATATGATAATATTGAGTGACAGAATTAAAGAAATAATGGTAAAAATCAATCTAGCAGAGGCTTTTTGTTCCTAGTATGGCTCAAGTTCACATGATCTTCCCTTAAACCTCCTTGCCTCCTAAAAACCCACTTCTTTCAAACCTCACACACCAAAATTGCCCAAAGATTATATTTTTCAGACTTTCAAACCTCCCAGAGTCACCAAAGGCACTATACAACTGTTCAGGCTAAGACCAGTCGAATGGGGCATGGAAAGTGCATCCATTATAATCAACTGAAGCTGCTACAGTGATCAGAAGCCATGTGCATGTGAAAATTGGGCTGCTCCTTCTTTTATGCTGCTGATCTTCTTTTTTTTTAGTACATAGTACATAGAACTGTGTAAAAACAAGAACAATCTGTTTAAAATTAAAATAAATGCCTCAGTGTGCCAGAGGCAATGCGGCACAGCAGAGCAATCAATTACATCAGTTCGTCCATGACCCTGTAGTTAAAACGATCCAGTTAATCATTTCAGTACCAGTTAATATGGCCTGTCCACCTAGAAAAACAACTGCATTATCACTTGGCAAAACACAGTATGCAGAAAATTGAAGCTTGCAGCAACGACACGCTATAGTCTGTGGAGCAAAAAACCTGTGGCATGTTTCATCACCATGTATTTTGTCTGTAAAGGCCCTGACACACCAAGCTGGTGGCCGTCTGGTTTCAGTTTTTGAATAACGATTATAAACTATGGCCATCTGCTGGTGTGGTGGTATTCTTTCAAGCAGACACAGAACATACGTGCTTTTTGTTTTTTGGCTGCAGTCTTTGCAGCATGTGCGACTTTTTGGCCGAGACAGGTGATATGAGGTGATGCAGAGGGGGCTTTCATCACTAGCTCTCTCATGTCAGTTTGGGGAGTCTGGGTGTTTAGTCGTACATGTGTAAAATTGGTGGAGTGTGGCTTTAACCCTTTAAAACCTGAGCAATTTTGCTTGATTTCTTTCAAAAACATGGAGAGAATGACCAGCTTAACAAGAAATCACCGAAACATTAGCAAGAAATTAGTAAAAAGTTACAAGAAAATTACCTGCAATTAGCACAAAAAAGAAGTAAAAGAATAAAAATAGGAAATTAGAACTGAAAAAATGCTAAAATAGATTATTATTTTATTATTATTTACAAAAAATAATACATTTCTTTATTTTTTAACTTAATTTATATATTTATAAATATATAACCATAACAATTATGATTATGGTTTTCTTGATATTTTCCCAAGTTTTTTGATAATTTTCTAATAATTCTCTGTCTCTCCCTCTCTCTTTCTCTCCCGTTCTTTTTTTTTTTTAGCTAATTTACAAGTCATTTATTTATTTTTTTTGTATTTTGTATTTTTTGTTGCAATTTGTGGGACATTATATGCCACGTTTCTGATTGCCTTTTTTTTCCTGTGTTTAGAAAAAAAATCAAACAAATGTGCTAATGTTTCAAATGCTTGTTGAAG
Organism: Plectropomus leopardus; assembly: GCF_026936395.1. Lineage (NCBI taxonomy): Eukaryota > Metazoa > Chordata > Actinopteri > Perciformes > Serranidae > Plectropomus > Plectropomus leopardus. Next base: position 8,232,713 of record NC_142188.1, on the reverse strand, counting down.
GCGTGTGAAGGCAGCACAAGAAGATTCCAGGTTTCAAAGGGTTAACTTTAACATGCTTACATGGATCCAGTACAGTAAGTTCGAAAGTTGCATGTGAGCTGCTACAGAATAAACTGCGGGATTCACACCAACAGAGTCAGAAAAACAGAATAGAAAAGAGAATGAAGATGGTGATTTGGTGCTTCAGCAAAGAGAATTGGAGATAGAAAAGCTGTTTCTCTCTCCGTCAGTTGTAACTCGCCTCGCTGCCCCTCTGTGTCTCTGTCTCTCTTGTCCAGCCCGCGGACATCTGTAGGCTAAGTCATTTCAGAGAAACTGGCAGCAGAGCCAACTGCCTTGGAAACACCTTGGAAACCGGGCCACGCTGACCGCACGTTACTGTGGCAACACTCTGACCCCTTCCTCCTCTTGCTCCCACTACAGTGCAAAGTGGACCTGTGAACTGACAGCGCTATAACTTACCAAACCGACTCCGTGTCTTTCATCAAATAGTCAGGTTTTGTTATTTTTATTAACTTATCCATTAACCCTGGATGGAGTCACATTTATGCTAAAAATGAAAAGTGTAAAGAGAGATATTGGAGAGGTTCGGAGGGAAATACGGGCATCAGATAGAGGAAAACAAAGAAAAAAAGATTGTAAAAGAAAAGGAAGGAGGGGAGGAGAAGAAATGAAAATCAAATGAGGAAGATTCAACAAAGCAAAACGATAGAGGTGAAAGGAGAGAGAGAAAGAGCACAAAATAAGAAGAGAAGATATTTTAATCACAGCAATTAATTTTAATTGACTTGGTTTATCGAGGTTTACACGCTCACTTCAGACGGTATTAAAGCGCTTGTAAGTGTTATGTTGAGGCGTGCCAAAAAGTCTATTTGAATCGACAAGAGACAAAGAAATGAGTGAGGGAGGGGGAAGAGTTATTGTCATTGAATCATGCCAACAAAGCTTTCTGAAGTGAACTCAAAACAGAAACACGTTGAGGTGGAGAGGATGGAGGAGAATGGACCTCTTCACTTGACGCCAATAAAATTCATTTGGAAATTGGAGGGGAAGTGAAAGAGATTTGGAGTTAGTGTGTAAGTGGCACAAAGAGAGGCTGGCATCGCCAACTGGAATAGTGTGCCACTGTGAGACTTAATCAGCCAGCAAGAGGAGGAAGAGGAGGAGGAGGGAGAGTTTGAATCTGTAGATTGGGAGGAAATGTCAACGGGAGGAAAGAGAGTGTTTTTTTCCCCTCTTTAGAAGTTTGTAAAGGAAAATGGCAAAGAGCAAGCGGCCGACAGAAAAGACAGTGAGGTTTATTGTATGGTTTCCAGCCTGTGAATCGGTCTGCCATTTGCTTTTCCCCTGCCGTCTATTGTGCGGTCTGACTCAGCACCGGCGACCACTTCATACTGCTGTTTCCTGTGAGCAAGTTAGAGCCTGCCGCTGCAGGTCGCACATGTTCACAGCAGTGTTTTAAGGAAGCCGCAGGCAGGGAAAATCAGCTACATTATTATTCGAATAACTCTTTCTTTGTATTGCTGATTGATTGAAATGGATAAATAAGTCAAACTTGCAAGAAAATTGATTTGTAAATATGTCATTTCAAAATAAGAGGGTGTTATTTTCATTTAATTTCATCTTTTCATCATCCAGCATTAAGCTAATTCCCGGTATTATTTCCAAAGCGCACAGAGCACTTTTGATTGCAAGTTTGAGCCTCAAGTCCTCTACAATGGCAGTTGTATTTCTGATACGATAACCCTGTGTCCTAGAAATTTTATTCAACTACTTTTGCAGAATTCGATTTGGAGTAGAGTCTGACTGATACTGGATTTTTAGGGCCAATGCCATTACTGACATGAGGGAGTGAAATAACCCCAATATCTATCTATCTATCTATCTATCTATCTATCTACTTTCTACTATCTAGTTTTGACAATGGTAATGGATAATATTTTGCAGTTTAACAGTAAAATTTATTGGCAAAAACAACATCTGTGCACTGAAACAGAAAACGTATTTGGGAATTTGATTCTTATAAATTACTTAAAACATTTCTGAATTATGTTCTGCAAAAAAAAGTATATATATTATATTGGTACATACTGGACAACATAAACACTGATACTGATATAACTGTGAGAGGTCAATATCAGCCGATAAAATCAGCCGTGCTCTAATTTGGAAGACATATAAACACTGAAACAAATATTCAGATGGCTCATTAATTATGGAAAAAATTGCATTCTTTGCATTATTTTGCATTATTTGCTGAATATGTGTTCCACCGCTCGTCTATACACGGTGCTGCAGCACCCTCGACACCCACCTCCTGCACCCCTGGAAGCAGCCCAGCAATAAGATCTAAACCACCAAAGGTCAGTCGAAAAAAATAAACTGTTTTCCAGTTCACAGAATGCAGTTTATGTTCTTGTCGTGATCCATATCAAAGTAATCTGTTAGTTTGACCCTGGTTTTACAGGCTGCCCTCTCTTACAGTCCACACCATATCGAACCACCTTTCCTTTGTCACACACACATACACAGACTCACACACAGTAGCTGATTGAGTGTGTAATGAAAGAAAAGATGAGAGAAAATAGATGGGAAGTACACACACACACACAACATATGACTACAGGCACATACATCAAATGTTGAAATATAGGGGGAAAATTGCAAGTAAATTGAAGAGGAAAATGGCTTCTTGCTGTTTAAATGCATCCTGAAACAAGGAGATGGAGAGATCAAGAGAGGGAAAGCAATAAGTGAGGGGGAGGCAGTGAAAGGCGTTGTAATCCTCCTCTACCTATTCAGCAAAGATGGAATTAGCGTCACCTTTTCATTGCAAACAACCAGGATGGTGACTCTTTGGCAGGGTTGGAATAAAACACTAACCCCTTCACATATGTCAAGTAAAAAAATATTGCATTTTCTATCATCTCAAAAAAAGTGTTCTACTACAATCCTGAATGTGTGTTCAAAAGAGGTTGTTTTGTTTTTTCAAGAATACTTAAGCCACCTTGACCCTTTGAAACCTAAGTGATTTTTTTTCATTTCTTTCAAGAACATTGGAAACGAAAGAAGAAATGACCCAAAAAATAGCAAGAAATTAATAAAAAGTAAAAATAATATAAAGAAATATATAAAGAAGCATAACAATAAATGTAAACAAGACTTGGAAAGAGAGAATAAAAACTCTGATAATTCTGTAAAATTATATTAAATATGTAACTATTATAATTAGAAATATTATTTTTTTCCCTTGACATCTGTAGCTTTTTAAAAAATAATTTCCTAAATCTCCTAATTTCTTTCAATTTTTATTTCTTATGAAGTTGCGCATTTTCTCCATGTTTTTTAAAAGACATTCTCCCAGTTTGCTCATGGTTCAAGAGTTTAAATACTTCAAGGGTTTAAATACATATGAAAGGTGTCTGAAAGCAGCACAAGAAAAATGATGTCACTCCAGGTTTCAAAGGGTTAACACCTGACATTTTCATAGTTTCATATTCAGATTATGTCACTATTAAATTAACACTTGACATTTCTATGCAGCTCCAGTGTTTGCATTAAGATCTGATTATGATTGGACTCCCTGAGGCAGCCATGCACATCTTCAATGACTTCATGTCCTTTGCTTTCTGGTGTGCGGGTCCTGATTTACAGAGGGGAGGATGAGGCTGTGTGGAATGCCAAAGACAACAGTAAAACAGGGATTCGGGATCTTGAAGGAGAATAATGTTGATAAGAGGTCGATTTGGGAAGGCTGAGGTGGACCTCAGCATTGCAGTGCTTCTCTATGCGGATGATGTGTTTGTTTCTGTCCAAGTCTGATGTCATGGTTCTTTGCTGGAAAACATTGGATTACTCCTCTGGGTTGGGAGAGTTACTGCCCCCAAGTGAAGGACTTCAAGTATTCGGGGGTCTTGTTCACAAGTGAGGGTAAAATAGAGCATGAGATGGACAGGCGGTTTGATGGAGGTTTATCGGTCATGTCCAACTGAAAGGAGACCCTGGGGTAGACCCAGACTATGCTGGAGGGTATTTTATATCTCATGTGGACTGGGAGCCCCTCTGTTTTTTCCAGGAGGAGCTGGAAAGTGTTGCTGGGGAGAGGGACCTCTGGAGTGCTTTGCTCAGCCTGCTGCTACTGGGATTTGGCCTTTGATAAGCAAATAAAGATGGGTGGATGGATAAATGGATGGATGGATGTTTCTGTAGTGGTAATGCATGCTGTTATAATACCTAAACAAGCTTTTAGACACTCAGATAACTATTTAAGTTGCGGTAAATGTCCTATGTCTTAAAAAATGTGGTAGAGAAGAAAATGCGTCTTTAAATTTGACAAAAGCTTCTTGAGCTTTCTTTTTTCTCAACAATACCTTCAAATATAGCAAAGTTTCCTCAAAACAAACTGAAAGAAATGGAAAATGCATTCATGAGCATGTTGCCTCCCTCCAATATGCCTCCTCACTGTTCTGTTGAATCCTCCGGAGATTTTAAAAAGGGCAATCTGGCTGACTCACAAGCATGTTTTGAAAAATCATGTTGATGTTTGTTTTTTTTCCTGGTCTCGTGGGCAGGACAGAAAAATAAAGAGTCAGACAAGGACAGATATGGAAAGAAAGTCAGAGATCAACCTAAAGAAAAGCAGACAGAATCAGCATCTGCATTCAGGTGGTGAATAAAAGCCTTCACTTCATGGCTGTCTCCAATGAAATCATCTGTCCTAGTTTTTGACACCAATGTCCCGTTGTTTGGGGAGATGGAGACAAATCGCAGCCCCTACACACAGCAGGGGGGCTAATACTTCATTGTAGGGTGGAGTGAAAGTGTTCATGTCTGACATGCCAAACATAAACCGTGAACTTGAATGGCTTTTCTGACTGCGCTCCCCTGAAAGTCCCCGTCAGTTCACCGTCACTTTGGGAGTTGTGAAAAGAGGAATGAAAGAATTATCTTGCTGGTTTTGGAAAGTATCAGCAATTCAGAGATTTTGTTGAAAAACAAGATTCAAAAACTATCCAAAGTGACTCTCTGAGGAAAACATTTGTCTTTACTTTTAAACTGCGGGATTCAAAAGCCAAAGAAAAAGCTTTGTTATCACCTGGGAATTCATCCTTGTTTTTTGATTTCCTCCAGGATGGAGAAACTATCCTTTTACTTTTTCAAGCCTTTTCTTTTGACAAACAACAGTTGAAGTGTTTAAGTTTGCATCAATACACCACAAAAATACTCTTTGTGTGGAAAAAAAAAAAAAACAGTCACTCCCTTAAGTCGGTAGGTAACTCCTAAAATGAGGCATCATGACATCATATAAACATATTCTCAGTACAGTGCATTTGAGTTTGATGTTGATGTTTAAGTTGTCTTCAGTGTCAGTCCCTCAGATTTTAAAGAACAAAGTCTTCTTTCTTGAGCCATCATGCAAAAAGAAAGTTGCATGCAACAGTTTCTGGGGTAATATTATGCCACTAAGTCGATTTTTTTGTCAAATCACACATAATGTTACTCCAGAAAAGGATGTGGGATGTTGCATAAGTTCATAGCATGTTTGACTTTAATGCCATGCCCACAGTCTTTCCAAAACATAAATAATTATTTAAAGTCTATTTTTTGTATGGGAATGCTACTGAACATTATCTTGCAACAACAACAACAACAACAAAAATTAAATAAATGTAGAATTGTCTTTAAATGAGCGTTCTGTGTAGCTGTAGGGTTGTGCTAATTTATTCAAAGTAATTAATTCATAGAGGAACTATATTAATACTTAATATGCAAGCATAAGTCAGAAAAAATTACAAATAAACAAGCACAATGGTGCAAAAATTGCTATATCCTTATAACCCCCAAAGACAGTAAATATTCCATTTGTAACAAACAAACACTAAATCTGTATATGGCTGAGGGGTCTGACACAGCGAGCAGAGCTATGTAGGTCCTATATGAGCATTTTTATCTCTGAGGTTGGCGGTATGGTTGAGAATTATGATCAGGGAGCAGTTGGTAGAAAAGAGGAGTTTTCACTTCCTCAGTTGTGGCTTGTGGCTCCAGAGGCTCTTCAGTCCACTTGACTGTGCGTCACTCTCCATCAGCGCAGCTTAGAGCTCATAAAGGCCTGGAAATGATTGAACGCTGCAGCTGGTTTGGCAGCATCAGCTTATTAGCATTCACATCCTACCTTGCTCTTTTGCGGCGTCGCTCTCTCTCTCTCTCCCTCTCTCTCTCTCTCTCTCTCCTGCGTAGAGAACATGGTATTATAAACTAGTATCACTTTGTTCTGCAGCCTCTCCATCTGTCTCTCCCCTTCCTAACCATCCTTCAACTATTTTCTTGCTCTAATTGCAATTATAAAATGGTGTTTTGTGTGTGTGTGTGTGTGTGTGTGTGTGTGTGTGTGTGTTTGTGTTTGTGTGTGCGCGCATATGTGTGTGTGCGTGTGTGTGTGTGTGTGTGTTCAGTACTTGTTAATTGCCGAGCTCAGCCATCTCTCACTTAATCCTGACTGGAATGACTAAAAACACAATTAATTAGTCTCTCTCAATATGTAATTTTGCAAATGACAGTCTCCATGCTGAGTGTTACAGAATGGCATGAGGAGGAAAAAAAATCACTGAAAAAAATGAAGTTGAGGATTATGTGAGGAAAGGAAGACTCAGTCACACCATAATTTCAAACACCGAATTTTGCAGCAAAGTAAATAAATCTTAGTGGAATCTGTATTATCAGTTGATGCGCTCACAAGGATGAAGTAATTCTGTGCACATATTACGATGATTTTAAGCTGTGTTGAAGTTTCATTTGCACAGCTGACCAACAGTGAGCAGCCTTGGCAGTGTTGACTTTGAAACTTTAAAGTCTGAGAGTCCAAAGTGGAGGAAATTACTTATTAGCACCATTTACTTTCATTACTTTTTTGTCACCCTTTTCTGAGAGATTTGTACTATAAGTGAGACACCCCTCTGAGATTCTTCGAGCCAAACAATAGTTTTTTGTTGTTTTGTTGTTGTTTTTGTCTGCAGCTTTCTGGCTATGTTTTGGTTTCCAGATTTAGCCATAGAGTGAGCGCTCCACACTTTTATGCTACTCTTTGGTACAGGCAGCTGCGTGCGGAGGCAGGTAGATTTGCTTTGTCCGGTCAGACCGACCAACCACTCATAAGTTCGGAGGGCTAACTTGGGTTGTTTACTACCTGATCTGACACAGAAGAAGATAGAACATACAAGTCTTTTGACTAAACGGTGACGACTTGTGGTCCTACTAGAGACCCTGCTCATAAATAAAATTCAGTTCAAGTTTTTTGAGCATTCTTTATTGGATTCAGTGATCCTGAGAAACAAACACCATGTTGACGTAAACGGTTCAGACCAGAAGTTAAAAAAAAAGGAAGCTCTGAGACTGACGGCCGCTGCTGTCTTCCCATCCTGCTGGTGTGTTAGCTATTAGCTTATACTGAGGCCTACATGTGTGTTTTCAATCAGATTTACAAGCTCCCCAAAGACATTTCCTGTATAAAGCGCTGTGTGTGTTTATGCTTGTGTGTGTGTGTGTGAGGGAGTCCCCAGGATTTTCCAAACTCCTTATTAGGTTAACGAGATAAAGTGCAGAAAGGAATGAAGATACTGTAGGAGAGAGGGGGAGGAGAAAGGGAAACTCCCTGTGATGATAGAGAATAGTTTAAAAGGCACAAAGGAGGGCCTGATGTGCACACACACTTAGACCATCAGGCACTCCCACACATACAAGCATACACACACACACACACACACGCATCAGTTAGACAAAAATGGAGACTGGCTGCGGCTTCTTCAACTGTTTTGCATCGTGCTGTCCAATGAAAACGACCATTACCGTAAACATTATTTTTATGGCCCTGTTTAGTATCAGACTGATAAAGTGACTCTTAGCTGAGAAAACAAGCAAAATGGCTGTCGCTGCAGTTCCTCAACAACCTTCTGGCTGAGCTAAACTTTTTTATCCAGAATAGATGCATCCAGTGAAAGTTTTAGTACCATCTTCAACGGCTGGCTACTGGAAGCTTCCCAGCAGAATCTTGATTTATGTTTCCCCTCGCGGCATTTGAGAATTTAACCATATTTCTCATTTATAACAAATATATTTGCCTAGAATTGATTTTCTTATTCCCAGGCAGCTGCCAGTTTTCCTTTAATTTCATTAAAGTATAAAAATAAACTTGCAGAGATACACAATCAATAACAGAGAGCATATTGTTCAGCTTCTAGTGTGTTACGTCACTTATGACGCTGTCAGAAGAAAATGAAGAAAATCTTTGTTGTTGTTGCATTTAGGGGAACTCTGGGATCCCAGATCTGAGAAATGACTCTGAAACCTTTTTAAGAAAAGAAAAATACATTACATTGTTACATGTTTAACCACATTGACAACTACAATATCATACAATGGTGGACGCTGGAAGAAATCAATAGAGAAGTATAATTGATACACACAGTGGCCCTTTTTACACTGCTATCATGCTGTAGGGCTGCTACAAAGTTCCTCCATTGCTTTCTTTTTTTGTATTTGAATAGTTTTATCTGGAGTGGGTCAATTGAGAAATTATTGGTAAATATACAAATGCAGCATGAAGATATGTAGCATGTGACACAACAGCATAAGCTTCTAATGTGCATCGGCAGCACTTTATTAGGGATGCACGATTTTGAATTTTTTGCAGATATTTGATATCCCAATATATAAGAAACTCATTTTGGCTGATGACCAAAATCGATATACCCACTTTGTTTCCCCTCACCTAATTTTAGTGATCATCAAGTCTCTTCTGTAGTGAAACTATCATGATATTTATTATACTCTGATCATGATGGCCCACCAGCAGATGAAGACGTGAAATTAGGGCTTTTCAGTGTAAATTATTTTCATACTTTGTGCAAAATAAGAAAAAGCACGTTGGCAGATTCCTATAGTTTAAAGCCGAGATGACATGCCGATATTAGCAGCATGTGGCAGCTGATCTCGTCCTCTGCTCAAAGGACAAGGAGTTCCCGGACCTCATTGTTTTCCCAATTAGTGGATATTTTTGGCTGTTGTTGTTCAGTGAGTGAGTTACTCACAGCATCTAGCTGCTTTATTTAAATTCCCAAAGGTGCCCCCCCCCTCCAATAACACGTCATCAATGTCACATCTGTCCTGTTCATGGTCTCATCCTTCCAGCTGCTGTCCCTTTTACACAAATGTCAATTCACTGTGTTACTACCTCGCTGCTGGCCTAAAAGCGAGACAACTCTGTGCCCCCATTCTGCGATTGTACCTTTTATTAAGAACGATAAAGCACAATAAAGACACAACATTCGCACCTTGAACAGGCAGTGTAAAAGGGACTAATAACGGCTAATGATGTTAAATCAAATCTGTTGTGGTTCTTTAAAGAGCACATATTTTCAGCCTTTATTTATCTTTGCCTTGGTAGCTCAAGATAATTTTATTTATATTAATATGAAAGCAATTTCAGTTTAATTTAATTTCAAGTCACATTAAATTAAACCAGTGCCCTCTCTAGAGCTCTGCCTGAGGCACCTACTGTCTAAAAGCTTCCAAAGGAAATGTGTTAATAACTGAATTTATATTTAAATATATTTATGATATGACACATTTAATACATTTGATGATGCAGATAGCAATAATGTCCTCCACAAACAGCTGCCAGAAAATGAGTGTTTGAAGAGCTTTAGTAAGGTAGATATGCTAAATATTAAATCAGAATTTCCATTACTCGATGGAGAGTCACAAACTAAACATTTTGTAAGAGGAGAGATATCGAGACACTGAGATAAACTGGGATCCCTGTAGTCCATATGAGTCCCACGGCAGCCCTGCGGCAGGTGTGTGTGTGTGTGTAACCTTTTTTGTGTTTCCATTAGCCTCCATAAAGTCAGGATTATGTGTATTAGTGAGCACACTGGAGCTTATTAGAGGAGGCCTGGCTGAGCGCTGTCAAGCTATTGTTGTGGTTTCTCACTGCAGCCAACATCATTATCAGCTTTGTCTTATAAAACCACTGCATGCAAACAGCACACACATACACACACTCACACACACACACTTAGTGCTGTGTCACACTTTGCCATTTGCACGCTGCTGCTAATGAAATTACTGTCACGTTCACATATACATTAGTGCAGACAAACACACACTCTTGTTCGCTTTATGTCAAACAGTGACACTTAATGTACAAGCTGATGTTGCACAGATTATACACACACACACCAACAGGCATCTGAGCTAACACACTTTCATCCCTTCCCGCAAGGACACACCACATTCAATTGCACACACACAAACACACACTTTCTTTTGTTTAGTCTGCGACCGAAGTCCACCCACCAGCAATCTGTTCCACACAAACAAACCAGTTCACAGTCTGAAAAGCCAACTCTTTAACACACACACCTCCTACTTTTCCACTCTTATTTAAACAACAGCAGTTCAGACAAAAGATACATACATGTTAACACACACTTGACTGTGTAGACGTGATAAAATATTTCATTTTTGTCTAAATGTTGGGGTTATAATCACACACACAGACAAAGATAAACACAGGTTTGTTCCATCACTGTCATGTAACTTGGACCTGCTTGTCCCTTATCCTGAGTCCTTCACACACACACACAAACAAACACACACACACACACAGCAGCACAGCTGAGCGGCAGCATTTTTTTCCTCAAACCTAAAATAAAGTGGTGGTTCCCAAACTCAAATTTTCCGATCCAAATACGTCGCTAAGGCAGGTTGCTGAGGAAAGGGGAGTGACCGGCACTGCAGCTGCCAGTGGTGCTTTACAACTTCCTGTGTATTTGTGTTTGTGTGCGAGTGAAGCAGGGGAAAGTGCTTTGTTGGTGTCAAATATGTGCCATGCAGCAGAAGGGTGCTCTGGGTAACCGCACACTGGCAACTTTTGTTTTCTCAGCTAGAGCCTAGATACAGTATAAAGCTAGACAGAAGACATTTAATAGCAAAAAGAAAAAATAACTCAAAGACAGCATGAAAAGGGGCTTTTACTTTGAAGTTGCAGTTGCAGACACACAGTAGGGAAACACTGCAGTATGTCTCAGAAAAAAAAAAAAAACAGTCCAATAACCCATTAGTGATGAAAACATAGGGCGATAGGGCATATCCACATTGTATCCAGATTGATTGTCAACATTGCGAACTGGATTTAACCAAATTTGAAGATGGTTTAAAGTGCAATTCTTATCTGATTTTCACAGATTTGTGTCTTTTGCATCACTTACAGCGTGACACGCAGCGATGAAATCAAAGCCAGTGTAACTGAGTTGCTGAGCAGAATCCATGTTGCTACTCGCAGAGAACAATGTGAAGAACAGCAATCTGTGGACGGACCTCAAAGTGCATTTTATGCATTGGCGCGATTATTTGGCGGGCAAAATGACTGACCTTCCTTTTTCATGCTTTTGTGTGGAAAAGCCACATCATCAGCATACATATGTAGTTACTGATGCCTATGTAGTTACCATAGCAATACGTGCAGAGAGACTGGTGATGTCTGAATACACAAATAGGATTTGAACGCTCTCAAATAACATTGCAGACAGTATAGCCCCTTTTAAACTGCCTATTCGAGAATGTTGAGCCATTTTGTCTCTTTGTTGTTTTGTATGTAAGGTACGATGACAGAGTGGGGGGATGGCGTTGTCTTTAAGCCTTCACAGGAGGAAGTAACAGTGACTAAATGTTGTGTCCATAAATAGCACCGCCAGCAGGATGAGACCATGGGTGGGACGAGTGGGACATGTTATGTGTGTGACCCACTGTAGAGATTTAAAAAGCAGCTTTTAACAGTTAGCAGCTAACTCAGAGAAGAAGAGCAGCAGCTGGAAATGTCTGCAAATTGGGAAAATAATGAGATTCGGGGGCTCCTTACTCTCCAAGAGGAGGCCGAGATTGGCATTTGCAAAATGGCATTTCGACATATTTGTTTTTGAAACAGCTTTCTAGAGATACTTATCTGTTGCAAAAAGTTTAAATTTTAACAGTTTCCCTTTGCTTCTTGTGTCTTATTTTGGTATATACAAGCTCAGTCTCCTGCAATAAAACTGCCTAACATTGCCACATATCTTCCCCCATCCTGTTTCAAGTGCTCTCTGTTTGGAAATAAACAATTTATTGCAAGTGTTATCATGGAACATCAGGGACATGCGGACAATTCATGTGATCTATTTTTTTTAAAAGAGCTCTCTGACAGTCGCCACCTCTCACAGCATCATGGCAAATTCTCAAGGTCCAAACTGCCGTGAGCCACATCCAGAAACCTGGAAAAATCATTTATCTTGCAAAGAGGGTGGAAAATCATGACAACAGAAACATGAACATACTAGATCAGCAAAAAGAAGGAAAAGTGAGGGTCATCAAAATGAACAGTGAGACAGGGAAATTATATTTCAGCATATTCAGATCACCAAAGTACTGTTGTTGAATAATCTCTCGGCTGTTCATTCTATTACTTCTTATTCTTCCGACTCATTCTTGGGAAGTTTTCTGTATTTGAGAGTTTCAGTGAAATGTTTTGTAAACTCTGACGGACGCCAAGTGTTAAAAGTGTTGTGGGAATCTTGTTTATGAAAGACAATGGAGAGAAACAGTGGATGAAACAGTAGGAGGGAAAGAGGAGATCGAGTGTGATGGAGAAGTGTTGAGATCTGTCACAGCTGCTCAGATGTTCACTTGTTTTTCATGCTTTTTTTTCTGTGGAGACACAGATGTACACACATCGCTGTCCCTGGAGTAATGTGTGTGTGTGTGTGTGCGCGCACACATTTCTGGATTCCTGCAGCTTTAGTGTGTGGGTGTGAAAGCATGCTGGTGTGACACATTTGTGAATGCTGCCATGCGAGTGTGATACCACCTCTGTCTGTGTGAGTGTGTGTTATGGTATTTCTATCCTTGTGAGGGCCAACTTAAGTTGCAAACTTTGACAGTTAGAACATTTTTGGAAAAGTTTTGGCTGGCTCTCTGTTAAAGGGCGTTTTTACTCTGGTGACTTGGTTTTAGGGTTATGTCAGGATACAGGCTGGTTGTGTGACTATGCAAGCGACCTACGCTGTTGTGAGCATTTGTGTGGTGGTGTTTCTGTATTACTCTGCAAACATCTCCAAAATGTTATTTGCTGGGGGCGTCTCTATACCACACTGTTCATTCACAGTTAATTCACAGAGTCGCTAAAAATATAAATACAAACATGATTTCAAGTAAAATTAAACGTGTGTGAAATGGGACACCCTGATAAGCTATTTAAAGCTTGTAAAAAGGGGCCCAGACATTAAAATACATACAAGTTTACAAATAAAAATTTCATCCTGCAACTTAACTCTTCAAAAGCATTCAAAAACTGTAAAGTTTTTAATGTTTAATTGATTTAAAACACCCATAAAACACACACACAACAAAGGTAACAGTACAAACTTTGACTCAGTTATACAAGATTCACAGATAAAATGATTATCTCATACTTGACGTGATTTTCCAGCCTTATAGGCCAATAAAATGTGAACATTATTAGCATAAGACTACAACATTTTAGGCCTACATTTCCGACCTTTCTCAGTCTGCGTTCTTGGCGGTACTTGTGTTCTTGTGGACTTGTGAAATATTTATGTATTTATGAATGAATGAAAACAAAAGGAGGCAGGGTTGTGTTTATATCGTGTTTATTTATTGTTAACACTACAGTGAAGATATTTGGTGGAGACACGTAGGCTGTTGCCAAGCCAAGCTTAGACAGCATTATGAAGCACGCTGCTGTTCCAGCTGCAGAATGACCGCACTGCGTCCTCCTTACCTCTGCAGTTTGTGCTACCGAGTCGTGCTTGCCGAGTTCGAACTTCCAAGTTGGCAAGTCCAAACTTGGTGAGCTTGTTATTGAGAAAGGCCCTTCAAAAGCTTGTGGCTAGCTGACTTTCCTCGTCTGATAAGAACCAAGAATAAATCACATGTTGAAAATGACTTGAAATTGTCGTCACAATTCATTTCCTCAGCTGTGAAATCAAATTAAAGTTTTGTTTCCACTGAGGGAAATGGTTACAAAGACAAACATTAGGTCTGCGTTCTGGGGGAGGTGCCTGTAGCCTACGGTGTAGGCTATGGCGTTTACTACGTGGAAACACAAAGCCTACGCTGAAGGCACCGTGTTTATTTCATCGTAGAAGTAAAGATTTAGCTTAAGTGAATTGGAAATAATGTGCTTTGTCAATAAGGGTCCTCACAAGTGTGGAAGTGCAAACATGTATGTGTGTAAAGAGTGTGAATTTCACACACAGTTTGCCACCATGGAGTGTTTCTCAGCACATACTCCATTATTCTTACTGAACCATCACACACACACACACTCACAGGGAGTAGCATTTGTTCACACTGTCATCACTGTATACACAGTTTGAGGTTTAACGTGATCAAATGCAGACACACAAAGAGGCACAACTTACTGCAAACATAAAGGCCACTGTCTAATATCAAAGTCTTCCTTACACACATTATTACACACACACACACACACAAATCAGGGAAGTGTGTGTACACTATGTGACCTCTTTCTCTCTCTCAACACACACTCACTTGTCAGTACACACACACACATCATTGGTCTGGAAACAATCTTCCCCACCCCTGTTGGTTGCCCAAACACTGGGTTGCCATGGCAATGGGACAGCGTACTGTACAGCCAGCATGTTTGTCAAGTGGAGGGAAGTGCGTGTGTGTGTTCGTGGATTGGAGTGTGTGTTTATATGCAAAACAAGAAAAAAGATTGCAGATAAAGACGTTAAATCCGGCTCATTGTGGATGAGTTATATCTGCATCAGTGTGCTGGCTCGATATGTTGGACTGCACAAGGATGTGCATGTGTGTGTGTGTGCGCGCGCGTGTGCGTGCATGCATGTGTTTGTGTATTTCCAGCAAGTTGGTCATCTGTGAGGTTTGCCAGCTTCAACAGAGGAGTCATCATTCCTGAAGTGGGGAAAAAAGGAGTCCCCCAGTCTGTTTCTGTTCATTTGCTCATTTTATGGTAATATATGGAGAGTTAAATCACAATTTTTATCCTCTTTCCAGAGAACGAGTCATTTAAGTTTCCTCTGATGCAAGTCAGATAGTCGTCACTGGTAAAACGTTTTACGGAGGCTTGAGAGATTAGGTTAATGATACAAAAACATTCGATCTGTTGCTAATTTCACAGAAATGTTATTGTTTTCTTTCAGTGAAATGCAGTCCAAAATCCTGTTCACATGGGACTAGTGCTGCTTTCGGTCCATCTGTGTATTTGTTTCAACTGCTGTGGAAGATGCTGCGCACTTTTAATGAGGTCTTTGATAGCAATGCGGTTGCAAAATAAAGAGGTGAACATAGAAGAGAAGGAGCCAATCAACAAGTTGGCAAATCAAAGTGAAACACAGACTTTGTTTACCTCATATGAATGTTAAACAGACAGAGAGACGGCGGCAGCCAGCACTAATAAGCCTTGTATTAATTGAAGTAGTCGGAGCAGCGGTTATATTCCCAGTGGGAATGTAAACATTGCTCTTCTTTGAGCCTCTCCACTCCATCAGCTGGGAGGTAGTGTGCCTTGCTCAAGGGCTCCACCTTGAGGCGGGGGAGAGTTTTTAAGTGTGAGTGCTAAGTGACAGCCTGTTGGTCATGAGCCTCTCTGGGCCAGAGGGGGAAAACTCTCCGTCTGCTGTTACAGGACAGTGATAAATGGACTAATCCCTCCAGTGTAATGAGTTAAACCCTGACATTTGCGTGTGTGCGTCGGTGTTTGCATTTGATATTTTGATGGTTTACCCTCTATTGTGTCGGTATTGTGCAGCTGGCAGGTAAACCTGTGATGCTCTTGTGATTAATTAGAGGATTAGTTGGCGGCTTCATGTCTTCTGTCATCAATGAGCTTTGCTGTGGATGTTTAAGGTGTTGGTGGTAGGAAGTGGTAGGATGTTATTTAACTGCTTTCTCAAATACATTGTTGTGGCAATGTTAACTGAATTATGTTCAGAGAAGTTTATTTCAGGTAACGAAACACTACATTCATGTACCACAAAAGATTTGCAAAGAGGTTAAAGTGCAGGAGCTTGACAGCGGAAATATTGTGATTTTGGTTAAATGTTAATTATAAAAATTATGTAAAAAATGATAATAATGCAAAGTCAAGTATTCAGAAGGGCTGGGGCTTGTGGCAAATAGGTCCAGTATTTACTTCACTAACTATTCTTGTTCATTTTTTCCATTGCATGAACAGACTCAAGGCTGCTGCTAGTCTCATAAACGTGCAGGGCAGTGGCGAAACCCATGCAACACAAATACAGGAAATTAATCTAAATTGGGCCGTTTGGTTTATTAACAGTCTCCGATGCTACCTTTAGGAGACAGGGCAGACGAAGTACAGCGTAGATTTATTCATGCACTTTATAGGTAGTTGTACTTTACTTGAGCATTTCCATTTTATGCTAGTTTATATTAAATCAGAGACAAGTTTTGTTCATTAAACCACCAACTATAATTTTGCAGCTAAAGGTCGAATGTTTGTTTACAGTAATGGGTGGAAACCCCCAGAGTCACATGCATAAAATGAAATGACACTGAGCAAACACTGCCTAATTTTATTAGTTTTTATCCACAGAAAAAATATCCATCTAGAGAAATTAATATCAGTTTAAGCGTATACTATATTTGGAATATTTTTACTGCTTTGCCTTGCCATCAGACGGCCCTCTCCAACTGAAACTAAAGCAGTTACCTCAAACCATTACCATTCCTCTACCGTTGCCTTTATCAGATAGTTTGTAAGCTAAAGCATGGAAAACATTCAGAATCTGGTGTACACTTAGACTGATATTGATTTTTTTTTGGGATGGCTGAAATACTTTTTGCTGCAGCTGCAGTCCGCAGCAGTATATTCCCTAACTCACGTGTCGGTGGATTTGGTTTATTAGAGACGCTGTAGCAAAGAAACATAGTACTTAAAGTAAGCAAAGCAGAACCATCAGATAAGTCAGACCACCGTGTTTGACTATGAATCTTTAAACAGTAGTCACGCAGAAATGGTGTTGATTGTTATTTATTTGACATCACTGATTTCTGATAATACTGGATTCTACTGCGGTCATACTGCTCAATAAGTACTTTTACTTTTAAACCTTAAGCACACAAAGCTAATAATACTTCTGTATTTCTTGGAATTTAGAGTGATATTGCTGCTTTTACATAGATTAAACTTTCTGAATACTTTTTACATCAGTGCAGACTGTATATAATGCGATAAGACGAATATAATGCTGCTAACACAATGACGACTAAGGACTAAAAACAGGTTGCAGGCCTGTGATCAGAGATAAGGGCTTATATAAGAGTGTGTGTGTGTGTGTGTGTGCGTTCGTTCCCATTTCACACCCTATAGGCCAGATTATGAGTATTCTCTCAGATGTCTTTGTTTTTGCCTGTAGTGGATTTGGATCAGTATACCGGTTTTGTTCCAGACTGGAAACACAGATAAACACACACAATCACAAATACGCCCACAAGCAAGCACTCACTCCCTGACACACATACTGCATACACACACTCTGAGTCCCGCTCCATTGCCCTGTGACCTCAGATATTAGCTTCGCTGCCAAACATGACGGAGGCCAAGTGCCACAATAAACACACACACACAGTCACACACACTCTGCTGAGTCTTACTGGAGCATTTGGTCGGTCAAGAAAAGGAGCAACACTTGGCGGTTTTAGTATGGGTGAAAACTAAAGAGAAAGAAATCATTGGCTCATCTTTGGTCATCTGCAGAAGGCTGTTAAAGTTAACAGGCCGGTTAATTACTGTTTTTGAACATGCAAACATACAAACCTCCTCTGTTTTCGCCTGTATCACCTGTATTGACTCTCTAGTTATTATTGTTATTACTGCCACTATTGTTAATTTATTTATTTCATGTTTATTCGTATAGTAAGGAGTACATAACATAAAAGTGATGCTACATACTACAGCATTTATAGCCTAAGCTAATTTACAATGCCTGTCCTTAGATGGACCTTTAAAAAGAAATACATGTACTTTACCAACATGATTTGAAACACTTTAATTTAATACACCAACCATAATCAATAATCATATACATAAATCAGCAGCTCACTCATGATTACATGACTGATTCCTCTTCAAGAACTGTTTCAGTTACAAACACTTTGTTATTTGCAATAACAAAGACACAGGGATGGCATACAGATAAGGGAGTAGGGATGAGTACAAGTTAATGGCATCCAGAAAAAAATCAAAGTAGGGAGATCAACTGTAATTGTGTTTGACACTGCTTTGTGGAGAAAATTTTGTCCAAAGATTATTTGAGTCACTACATTTGTGATAGTAGTAATGATGTAAATTTAAAAAAAGGGCAGTCAATAATACCTACATGTATCCACACACACATAATGTATGCACACATATGTAGATACAGACACACACACACATATTAAAAAGAAAAAAAATACTTTGCAGCATCGGTCTCGAGTACTTTTTTTGTCTCAATTTTTAGCTCCTCCTATTCATGTAATTTGTAATTTTATTCACTTACTTGGCTATTTTTGTCTTTAATTTAATTCCCACCTGACCTCTGAGATTACATGATGAACTGTGTCTCTTGAAGAGATGACGATGGATGGTACCACTGTACTTGTGGTGATACTGACAATATCTGGACTCTGTTACCCTGATTAAATGGGTTGTTCCAACATTAAGTGTGTCGCAGTTGGCTGTTTTTTCTTTCTTTTTGTTCCTACATTTTTTCTTGCATTGCTGTTGGTGGCTTTCTGGTCCACAAGGTGGGCTGGCCCAGTTGGCATTTGCCAGATTTGTGTGATGGCCAGTCTGAGCCTTTGTGTGGCAGATTGTTGAAATATATTTTAGCATGTTCTTGAACAAAAAGGTTATGTTGCTTATGTGTGCGGTTTCAATTGTGGCGTATTGGCATGTACTCATCGTGCTGATTTCTGAGCTGTTTTTCTCGCCTTAAATCACAAACCAGAGCTGGCTAGATTGGTATCTTTACTTTGTCTTGTTGTAGGTGTTAACTGCAGGTGTTAATTGCAGCAGCAGACATTTCCCACTGTTAAAAATATTCCTTCCCTCTTCATTGTTATTTTTCCTACTCACGCCCTCTTGTCATTGTATCTGGCCTTGAATGGTTTCTTATTCCTCGAATGTCTCAGATTTCTCACTTTATATGCTGTTCAACTTTGAAGACTGCAGTATGTTAGTTCACTTTGAATTCAGCCAGAAATTTGCAAATAATCCACCACTAATTTGCTAAAGAAACATTTTTTAGTTATTACTTATACGCTGGATATCGTGTCCTTTAACTGCAACCCTTTATTGGAGATTTTAATGTAAATCAAGTGCATTGATTGGCTGAATTGACTGTGAATTGTCCTGGTTTCCCCATCAGCATCTTTTGATTTATAAATGTAGAAAGTGCACATTTAAAAATTATACACATTCAGACATCAACAATTACCACTGTCTTTAATTATAGTGTCAAATAATGTTTTTTTAGTAGAAAGCAATTCATGTGTAAAATACAAAAATTGGAAACCTGCCACTTGATCCTAAAAGCTTCTTGATTGCACGAGCCAAATTCATCATCGTGATTCATGATTGTTCACCTGCCAGATTGACTAATAGAGTTGCTCAACTCTGCAGCCACTGCCAGACTCAATTTAGCTTTAGCATTCAAGTGACAAAGGTTTTTTAAAAGCTGATATCAGGCTGGAGCGGAAGATTGAAATGAACTTTGATCAGGACCGCAGGCTGGCAGAGGGAAGAGTTTATCAGATCAATCTTGTCAGACCAATGTGAGCCGCTGCGACACAATACGAGATTAATCCAACATCAGATGTTGTGGTAAGATGAGGTAGAAATACAACATTTTGTCAGTTTTAAAACAGCCTGAAGAATATTTAAAGTTACCTAAACCAGTGGATCCCAGCAGATGCAGCCACAGAGTCCAGATTTCTCCTCAGTCATTAGTTCAAGGTCCACACATCAGATATATTACCACATTTTCAGTTTTATTTCACAAAATGTAACAACATGTATTGCAAGAATAAAGTGAAATTACTTTAATAAATAAAAACCATTGTAACCAAAAAAGTGCACATTATTGCTTCAAGACCGGTGACATCAAAACTCTGCAAAGGTACACCATTTTATTAGGCTAAATAATACCAAAAACAGGGCAATAAAATAGTTTCTGTACTGTAAAAAAGGTTGGCAGGATAAGTGAGGCCCTTACCAAAGTCCTTAGATCCATACTTCAAAATAAAGTATGTTTTTACAAACTTGACACATTCATGAGTCACTCCAGGTCCATTTAGAAATGACCTGTGACCCACCAGTTGGGAACTAATGTAACTGGACGCTGTTGGAGGTATCGAGTTTTAGATGCTTGTGGGAAAACCAAATGCTGCTTGTTTTCTGTTTCCTCTTCCAGTTTCCAGCCTGTCCTTTCCTGACTTTTCTTCCTTCTCTTCTTCCCTTCTCCTCCTCTCTTCCTTCCTCCCCTTCCTCCTCCCCCTCCTCAGTAAAACCATCAAGGTGAAAATAATCGACGACGAGGAGTACGAGAAGAACAAAGCCTTCTACGTTGAGATCGGAGAGCCTCGCCTGGTGGAGAGCAACGACACCAAAGGTCAGGAAGGGGCGTGGCCTCTGAACCCCTCGACCCCAGAGTGTCCGCCACATTGCCGAGGTTGCATGTTCTCAACGAATGGAGGCACACAGGAGGAGTTTTCTCGACCTCATACCTCCTGATGTGTCCTCTCCGTGACAGTGAACATGCAGCAGATCACCTCATCTCACCACT
This sequence comes from Plectropomus leopardus, assembly GCF_026936395.1. Classification (NCBI taxonomy): domain Eukaryota; kingdom Metazoa; phylum Chordata; class Actinopteri; order Perciformes; family Serranidae; genus Plectropomus; species Plectropomus leopardus. Next base: position 8,211,822 of record NC_142188.1, on the reverse strand, counting down.
CCACCTTGTATGTGTGTGTGTGTGTGTGTGTGTGTGTGTGTGTGTGTTTTTTTTTTTGTGTACATACCTTGCCATGTTGTTTGTTTACCACGCATGCATTCACCACCTCCCTCTATGTGTGTGTGTACGTGTGTGTCCCATACAGGAAGAGCATAACCATTAGGATCTTAGACCGGGAGGAGTACAATAAGCAGTCCTCCTTCTACGTTGTGCTTGAAACCCCCGAATGGAGACGCAGCGGGAAGGACTGGACAGGTGTGACAGCCAATCGGCACTGAGAATGCACTTTATGAGGTTTTGGGGAATCCTGAATCAACAGGCCAATTGCAAAGTTTAGTGCTCATCACTTATTGATAAAACACACAGTATTAATTGACACTGTTGTCAGTTCATGACAGATTTGCTAACACAGCTGCTGTGTTGTCGACAGAAAAAAACAGCCACGTGCACACTGTTTGACAAGCGATCTCTGTAAAGTGCCAAAAATGAAGGCAAAGAAAAGAGACAGTGAGGACATTACCGGTTAGAGGACATCACAGAGTAGGTGTGATATTTGTCTCAGTGGACTTTGTGCAATTTGCATCATATTAACTTTATGCAAAGCCTAATACGATAGTCCAGACAAGAGCACTTTAAAGTTGGCAGGGCAAATAAAGCACTTTATACCTGGCAACGCGACAAGGAGTAAAATCAAAGCATCGGTTGCACTTATGCCGCATTTTCAAAGTGACAAAACGCAGAGCTGCTCCCTAATCGCTGATATTTTAACAGGCCTGTTGATTTGGGATTCATGTTGAACACACAGGAGCGACTCTGCTGCTCCCCTCTGTACCTCTCAGTTATGTCTAACTTTTTTCTTCTTTTCCTCCTCTGCTTCTCCTCAGAGGTTTTCACAGAGAACTCAGTGGGAATCACACCTGTCCTCTCCTTTCTCCTCCTTTCCTTTTCCTCCACCCTGCTCTCTCATCCAGCCAAAAGCTTTTCATCCTTTGAGATCTCTGCTGGTGTTTGAAAATGTCACTGCTCCCTTAATACCGCTGGATTATGTATTATTGCCACAAAAACAGACATATAGTGGTAATATCCAAGAGGGTGTTCACTTTGAGAATGAATATAATGTGAATTTGTTCCCATAATCCCACCAAAGAATGCCTCTAAGTCAAAGATTTAACTTTATGACTTCCATGAGACAAAATAAACACCCACAGCACAGCGTTGACGCAGACTGTTAGGCAGATAGCATTAGACCAAAACATTTTTATTATGAGAAAAACTGATGCTATTACCAAGGGAGTTATGGGTATTGTGAGTTTTATACAATTTCATCAGCACTTGCATCAGTCAGAACTAGTTTCTTTTGAAGTAACCTATGTATGGAAAAATATCAAATAAAACACAAGGTTCAGTAAAAACAGCATCCGAAACCTGAAGCTTGTCATCTTTCACAGGGTAAAATAACCACCCTGCTTCCTGAGCTAAATAAACCTTTAAAAATCTCAATTTGGTTATCTAAAAAAATGGCTGTCACAAAGCTGACAACAATTAAGCTCATGAAATGTTGATATTTTGGAGAAACGCGGTTCTCACGGGACAGTGACGGTTTGTAAACAAAGGATTTTATCTCCTCTCCCAAATAAAATCTGTCAGAAAAAATACACCACAGGTCTTTCATAATCATCCAACCAGAAGACGTCAGCAGAGATAAGGGAGAAATACATCCCAAATCATAACATAAAGAGACATAGAGTTTAAGGGACTGTTCAACCCAAAATCAAAAGTAAACTTCTTTTCTTTTTCTTTTTTTTTAAATTTTAGGAGTCAGTCACCGTGTGTTAGATATTGGCTGTAGAGATGTCTGCCTTCTCTCCAATGTAATCAAACTAGATGGCACTCAGGTTGTGGTGCTCAAAGCACCCCAAAAATACTGAACTGATGAACTCAACAACAATGTGTCTTTCCAGAAATCATGACCCAGTTACTCGAGATAATCCACAGACCTTGGAAGGAGACATTGCTGTTGAGTTTTTCAAATGTATTTTTTGCCAATTTAAACTCCACTAACCCAGCGCCATCGAGTTCCATTATATTGGCAAGAAAGCAGACATCTGTGCAGCCGGTATCTCTAACATTCAGCAACTTGCACCAAAAAAATCAAGATTATTTAATAGCACTACAGGTAAGAAAAAAATAGTATTTTTGATTAAAAAGTGTCACTGTCTTCAGTCTCAGATGAATAACATAACAAACAAAGCTTTTGCTCTCAGGGAGGCCATTAAAACAACCTGTTTCTGTGGCTAATGGTCACATTACAGCATTATGTAACACATCCTTGTCAGATAAATGGTATAAATTGATGCAATTAAGAAGTGATTATGGTTTAAGATGTGCGAATAAGTGTGTATGGTTTTACATGTGGTTGTGTGTCCTCGGTCACATGCTACATCTGTGCATGTGTTTTCCATTGTGTTCATTTGTTATGTCATTTGAGCTACTCGTCTCCCTCCTTTTCTATTACCCTCTAATGTAATATAGAGTTATAAACGATTTTCCACCTGCTATTTACTGACAAACACAGACACACACAAACAAATCTGTGCATAGCAGTCACTTGATAATAACTTGTAACCAAATTAGGTTAAAAAGAAAGAGATTAGTAATGTTTAAACCGAGACTAAATGCATGAGGTGGAAACAGGATGTGATTTGAGGTAAATCAGCCCACCGCAGTGTGGTCTAAAGACGGTTTTGTGCCCTCAAACTCTGCTGGGTACATTCATTAAAAGTAGATCTATCTCTGTCACATACACACACACACACACACACACACATACACACACAGAGTCAGACACAGCGGTGCTATCAGTGTGTTAATGGCACCGTGTGTTTACCAGGCATCAGCAGTGTTTATAGTGATGAGGGGATCAAAGACGAGGGCTGGATATCACGTTATCACAGTCAGGAGATCAAGCACACCTCCGGGATGCAGAGACGCACACACACAGTTTCGGGGCTGCAGTGGGTTTGTGTGTTTAATGAGTGTGTTTTATGAGCTGATGTGCTGGTTCTCTCTCTGTGCTAAATTAGCCCTGCACAGATCTTTATGGCCTCGGCCTATGACTCTGTGTGTATGCACACATACTTACCATTGTGCGCTTTTTGTGTGTGTCTGTGTTTGTGAGTCTTTTATTAGGGTAAAAAATAAATAAATGTGCAGCTCTTTGAACTTTGTCCAGCAGTTGGCGCCCTGTAGCTTTCAGCAGTCGTTTTGGAGAAATTATTGGAGTGATTTTTGACTTTGGCTCAACACTCATTTTTTAATCCAAGAAACTATATTATCAGTTGCAGTCTTTTAAAAATATTTTTAGTTATAATCAATAGATTTTTAAATCATCATAGAGTAGTGGATCTCAAACTTTTTCTTGTGAAAGATGCCAAGATTGATAGATATTAGATCATGGACCCCCACTTGATAAGATTTCACTTTAGGGACCTATATTTGAAAAGACATTGATTCTTATAAATATAAATACATACTCATGGTCAGAAGGTTTTGCAGTATTCCTATGGTCGATAGTTTAAAGTAAAAATACTGCTAAGGTGGGGGTATTAAAAACTTGCACAGAAGTACTGCTGTCATTCCATGTCTTTGATTTGTTTTTTCCATTTAAACGTAAATTCAAACGTACGTAAACGAAATAAATGATACAGCCTAACATCAAACGATAGACTCATCAGAGGATATATTTCGTCATATCCCACAGCCCTACAAATCTGCCTTCAGCCTACTTTCACATACATTTTTACCATTGGACTGATATATTTAGTCTATATTACATATTTGCCTCATATAGCAGAGACATAATGACTGTGTTGAGTGGCAGGGCTGAGATTTGGTTTTGCATGTTTTTTCTCTCCCTTGTTCTGTAATATTGTTTACAAAGGCTCTCTGTAAATGAACTCTTCTCACACACAGAGACTCTGGCACCTAAAATTGATTTTCCCAATACATTTTGGCACAACCTCACATGTTTCAAACAGGCTCTTAAGCATCCTGCCCCAGAGGCAGCAGCTGAAAACCCAGGCGAACAGGCACGTTCACTCGCTAATGTTGATTAATGTGTGAATTGTGCCTTAAACAGCGTTAGCATTCAGAGAGTGTATGAGAGAGAGAACAGAGTCAGCTTTTCTTATTGGAATCCAGTAAGGTCCCGTTTCATCTTCTATCAAACCGGTGCTTCATAAGTGAACTGCCTCTGAGCCGAAGATAAAAGCAGTGTATTCTTTTCCTTTTTTTGTTGTTGTTGTTTCATTTTCGTTGCTTTATTTCGCTGTAAGCAACAGAAGTTGACAGGATTAATGTGGTGACTAAACAAGCTCCAGATCTGACATCTGCTATGCTGATATGAGGAGCTACACATGGGAAGATGGGGAGGGAAACAATGTAGTTCAGTCATTCCTCTTGTAGCTGTTTGACTTTTACGGAGAACTGGAGAGATGTGATAGAGTAGCGAGGCTTTTAGCGGTAGCAGCGCCGAATGGACAGTCAAGGACTGCTGCTGTTTATGAGATATCGTGCAGCTTAAAATTTACATTTCCATTATCCAGAGTGACTTTTACAGAGTAAGCAGGTAGAGAGTTCGCTGCCTTACTGAAAAGTACTTTGACAGCTTTTAAAAGCTTCATTTCTTTTCAAACGAATGTGTCAAGTGTCCTGCCATCTGGGCTCTTAGTCATCTTACCTATAAATTGGATGAAAACACATTTTAAAAAATCAGCTGTAAACAGTGATTTACTTTGGCTTTAGCTCCAACACCGTTACTTCCATCGTAAATTGGTCCAAGCATTATAGCGTCTGTATCCTTTTAAAGTAAACTCTACCGATCTTTCCATCCAAATCTGCTTCCCAACAAATAATTCAGCAGCTTCTCATTCGTAGAGGAGAGATGAAAAGGCTTGTGATTTACTTTTCCATTAACCTTTTTCATCCTCCTCTATTTCTGGCTGAGTTTTTTGTCACGTCCTTAGATCGTCTTTCAACAGCCTCCAGAGAGCAGGTGTGAACTTGTATCCTGCTTTGGTTTGTTTGTGCAGGTGGAGCCAGAGGTTTAATATTTGCACAAATATCCAGTCGCCTAACAGTGTTGTTGGGCTCAGGGAGAATGGATTTGTCTTCTTTAAAGGGACAGTTCAGCCCCCAAATCAAAAATACATATTGTTTCTCTTACCTATAGTGCCTTTTACCAATCAAGATTGTTTTAATGTGAGCTGCCGAATGTTGGAGATATCGGCCAAAGAGATGTCTGGTTTCTATCCAATGTAACGAAACTAGATGGCAACCAAAGCTCCAACAAAAATACATCTCTAAAAATCTCTAAAAAAAAGCAGTGTCTCTTCACAGAAATTCTGACCATGTTACTCAAGATAATTCACAGACCTTGTTGTGAGCAGTTTCATGTAGGAACTATTTTCTCTCTATTGAGCTGTATAATGCAAAAGGAAGTGTGTATCAACTCATGGACGAGAGGCTAATGCTCGTGACATCGCAGGATGCAAAAATGTAAGGCTTCCTGCAGACGTTGTTGTCTGCACCCACCAGCAGTCTCACTGCACAGAAGGAAGCATGCATCTACTCACCGATGAGAAGCTCATGCTCCTGAAAGTGCGAGATGTCAACATTAATGGCATCCTTCCTGGCTGAGCAACGCATCTGCACAGTAATACATTTTGCACGTGTAGTTTGGCAGAAAGAAACAGCTCAAGATACTACTGAAGATATTCCACAGACCTTGTTGTGAGCAGTTTTAATGTAGGAACTATTTTCTTTCTACAGAAGCACACCCACCAACTGTATTACTGTGCAGAAGGAAGCGTGCATCTACTAGCTTACCTGAGCTAGCTTACAATACAGTTCAGCCGGCACAGCTGTGGAGGAAGCCATACATTTCTGCATCATGTCCTGATAAAAAGAGCATGAGCCTCTCGTCCATCAGTCAATGCACGCTTGTATTATGTTTGGCAGGTGTTGTTGAGTAGAAGAGAAAATAGTTTCTACATGAAATAACAAGGTCTACAGGTTATCTTGAGTAACTGGAACATGATTTCTGAAGTTTCTTTTTTTGTTTTTGGCGCTTTGCCCACCACAAGCTGACTGCCATCTAGTTCCATTGCATTGGAGAGAAGGCAGATATCTCCAACACTCTATAAACTCTCCTTTATTTTAGTGTGAAATATCCCTTAAAAGAATGAAAATGCATCTTTGACACCTCTGAAAGTGTTCTGGGCGATTGCATCTTTGATGTAGAAGATATCTTTTTTTCGTGGAGGTAAAAGCTGTAGTTTTTTCACTGGAGGCTTCAGAAGTTTCCACATGACCCTGTGATATTGCAGGTTTATGAGGAGCCTCAGGACAGCGGGAGGCAGAGGAGAGTTCACTGCAGCCGGTGAACCTCTGTCACTCACTTGAGTGGGGAGAAAGTGCAGCGTGAGGAAGAAACAGCGCTAAGAGCGAAACCAGCTGAAAACACACGCACCCTGCAGAGGGTGATGACCCCATGTCCTCATACACACAAACACACACAAGCATGCACTGACACACACGTCATAGAGAAACATACATCGCGACATGTGACAGCTCATATGCACCACACACACATACTGTATGTTCCTATGTGTGTATACATGTAGCTACATTGTATCTGACGGCAATGTCCTCCTCTAATCCTCCTCTAATCCTTTCTCTGCCCTCTATGTGTGTGTGTGTGTGTGTGTGTGTGTGTGTGTGTGTGTGTACTGTATATGTGGGTGTTAGGTTATGCAATACTACATAACGTTATTATTTACCCTGAAATTAATTACGACATGTGCCAAAACAACATAATTAATTGGAGACATGATTATCTGTATCTCATGCCAGTTCGTGTGTGTGTGTGCTCACCGAGGTCTCACTATATTTAACTTAATCATTAGTGTATACATTACATTAAATCTCCATAATGTACAAAGCCGCTGAACCCTCTGTCATAATGTGTGCAGTGGTAAACAATATTAGTAATACATTTTAATGAGGTGCTTGGTGTTGAACCAGTGTCATTAAGTCTGTCATTAAACAGAGCAAATCACCAAACAATGCAAATGAATTTATTCAAGTTTTTATTACAATAATGTGCAGCTTCAAGAGAATAACATTTACATTAGTAATGATGGACGATCATTAGAAAATGATGTCGTTATTGTTTTGTTCATTCATTCATTATCAGTTAAATTCATTATTTTAACCGTAAAAGTGTAAATAAACAAAGAGGTGATGGCGCAGAAGAGACAATAGATTCATCAACTCAGGGCTTTGCAGGTCATCCTTCTCATCAACATCGTTTTCTAACCTCAGCTTCTTCCTCTTTTGTTTCTGCTCATCAGTCTCCTGTAAACTCAGCACAGTAGTCAAAAGAAAACGTGTCTGTAATCCATTTGTACATTTTGTACATATCATATCAACGTTTCTAAAGTGAGCTGATTTTGTCATCAGGAGGTGCAGGGATTGGGGTAAGGTGTGTCACCTAAAAGAGGTGTCTGCTAGGCGGCAAATCACTGTTTAGGCCAAAAAAACCCAGCAAAACCAGCTGAGATTTAGTAAGTCATTGCAGTGTTTCCAGCTGCTTATGAAACACCAAATCTGACTTTTTTTTGTAGCGACCCATCACCATTTTTATAGAGAAGTTAGCGCCACTAAAAGCAGTTATTTTTACAGAGATTCTGCCCCCGAAACATGATATTTCAAGCCAGTTCATAAACTTTACCTAACCATAATTAAGTTTTTTTTATGCCTATACCTAACAACACATTAACCACAATGTTGTTGAAATGTAAGATTTCAACGTATCCACTATAAAATAACGTGCAAACGTAATCGACCCTTGGTTTGCAGAAACAATGCCAACGTTTTTCTGGCAATTGGGTTGTTAAAGTGTAACTTCATCCTCCTATCTTCCAAACCAAACTCTCCACCACCTATTCATTCCTCTTCCTCTTTTTTTCTTTGGCCATGATCTTCATCTCCCAAAGTGCTTTTGTAGCCTAAACATAATTAAAAAAAATCCATTTAGTAATCTTGTAATTGCCACTAGCGGATAGTGTAGGCAAATAAATGTGATATATTCTAAGTGAATCACAGTAAATTGTCTGCTGATGCATTCAGTATTAACATTTTGTAACTTAGCAGATAATGTAGATTTAAAAAAGGAAATGGGCAGCACTTCTGTCAAACAAAGTTTCTGTTGTTTTTCCATATAAACCAACCCAATCACCAGAATAAATGTCGGCATTGTAGGTTTCTGCAAACCATGGATGCATTACATTTGGATGTGATGATATAGCAGATATGTTAAACTTTAGATATCTTCATGTTTTTAGAACACTGTGGTCTGATAATGTTTTGGTGTAAATATCCACTTTTGGTGTCACAATCCCAGCTGGAAACAAGCAATGTCTCTGTAAAAAATGAATCGCTTTTCTTGTCACAATCCCTGATGGAAACACAGCAAGTGGTCCCTAAAAACCCAGTTTTGGGAGCACGATCCCTGCTGGAAAGCAACAGTGTCTCAGTAACAACAACTGCTTTTTATGGCACTGTCCTCGCTGAAAAAATGGCAGTGGGTCGCAGCAAAAAGGCCAGATTTGTTGCATAAAAAGCCACTGAACACACTGCAATAACTGGCTTTAGTTGTGTTGTTTGCTGGTCTTAAAAGTCATCTGCAGCTTGGGAGGCTGCTCGTTTACTGCAGCTCATACACCACATCACTTGATATGATACATGTGATACGTACAGATGTAATGTGGTTTGCAGAAACATACAATGCCAAAATTTTCTTCTGGCGACCTGGCTGATGTAAACATCATTTCAGGACTCAGAGCTGCATCCTTCTTGAATGTATCTCTTCATTTATTGTCCTCGTTTCCTGATCCTTATCACTTTTTCTCCCTCCAATTTTCCTTTTCCCTCATTTTCCTCCCCCTGCTCCCTTCCATCTTCCTTCTCATATACCACCTCGTTTTCATCCTCTGTTCTCTTCCTTTCTTTTACCTCTTCCGCTTGCTTCTTTTTCTGCTCTTCCTTATCTGTCACTATTCCTCACTGTCATCTCTTTTCCTTTCCCGTTATTTCTGCTCCTATTTCACTCTCCCTCAACATCTTCTTACCGTCCACTTTTAATTCTTATTATACATTCCTCCCCCATCCTCTGACCTCTCCCCTCTTCTCTTCCCTCTCCTCTTCCTCTTCGCACTCATTATTTTCCTTCTCATCTGTGCCCCTTTCCCTCTTTTCTAATCCTTTTCTTAATTCAGCTTTCCCATCCTCTCCTCTCCTCCTCTGTGGACAGACCAGACTAGTGAAAAGTTCCACTTTTTTTCTCCTCCTACTCCTCTCTTCTGCTCCTATTCTGTCTCCTCCTATGGGACTCTCCAAAAAAAAGTGTGACGATGTAACAGCTCTGTCTTCCTCTTCTTTGCCTTGTCCCCTGCTGTACTGTTTAATCCTGTCAAAGACCATGTCTTCTCCTGTCGTCTCTCTCCTTCCATCTGCTCGTCTCCTCCTTGACACGGCGCAGAAGTTTCTCCCCTCTGCTCCTCCTTTTGTCTTTACATGTTGACAGTTTGCAAAGATACCTCCCCTCGCCCCTTACTCTTCCCTCCTCCTTCTGCCTCCGCTGATGGAACCTGAATCCATCAAACGTGACAGGGTGCAAAAATGCTCCCCTCTGCTCGTCTCTCCTCTCTGTCGATTTTTGTTCTTTCCTTCCTCGTTACCCCTTTTCCTTCACCTCTCCCTCAGTCCTTCGCCCCCTTCTGTCCTCCTCTCCTTGTCGTCCTCCATCACTTCTGTGGGACTAGGGAGTCTATCAAAGCAAGACAAGGTGTGAAAGCCCACGTACACACTACACACACACACTTCTTGTCAGCTCTTGTCAGCACATATTGACCCATGTTTTATCCAGACAAATCGACAGACACTCTTTGTCAGTGCAAAAAAGAAAAAAGAGAAGGAAAACTCAATATTTAATCAAAAATGTACCATTGCATTTCATTGTGTTCAAGTGCCAAATGAGCAATGTGCTGTGAAAATGAAAAAGTGAAGAAAACGCAATCTTTCAAGGCATCAAACTTCTTATTTTAAGTAAGACTTTTTAACTTCACGTCCAAAGTTTTGCCTTTGAGTTTGTCCATTATCACATTGTTTGTATATTTTAGAGTTTTAAATTTCCATGTGTGTTAATTTGCACAAATCTTTACATTGGACTCACTTAATTTTCAATTTAAGTGCACTCATGGGGCTTGGTTATCCCAGAAAATAATTTGTTTGTTGTTTTAATAACTGTTCTGAACAGCCTTCCTCAAAGGCTTGGTGCCAAGTGTGATAGTTATTTAGATTTTTAGATTTTTTTATACTTGATTGTACACACAAAAAGTGCCAGAAATAGTTGAGTAAAGAATGAACAGTTCAAATCCTGACAGGTTCTGTTTGTCCATATTTTTACGGACACTACGCCTCTTGCTGAGAGGTGCCGTCCGACTATCCAGCCTTCCAGCGACATGTAATAATGACAGTTTTTATCTGTCAGCATTCTCAGCTGATGCTGTCCAGCAGCATATTATGCAGATGCAAAAGGAGGCTTTTGGCGTTGGGAAAATCATTGCAAAAGTGGTGATATTTGAAAACTTCAGAATGGGAACAGGCTGGTTTAGGAAACATAAATACTTTGTTAGGATTCGGAAAAGACTGTGGTTGATTTTAGTCACATGGGTCAACTGATGTGACAAACAATTACTGACTTCTAGTTTTATGCAAAAACTGGTCTTCTGGGTAAAAGTCCTGTGCTTGCTAGACCACGTCCCCTTCTACTCGCCCAAAGCAGACCCTCTCATTCTTTATACTCCATCTGTGGCTCTAAACATCTAATATGTCAACATGTCAACACTAATTTCACCATGAATGATGATTTTTTAGTTGTAGCCAACTTGAAGTATGTCTTGGTATGTTTGTGTCTGTTTGTATTGTCCGTTGTAATGTTGTTTTAGTGTTATGTATTTTTTCTGTTTATTCCTGCTCAGGTACTGTGGATGTAAACTAGCTAACAGCTAAATCTGGCATGAATCAACTCATCTCATTTTGAGATTAATATTTTTATACATGGTCTTTGTTGACTGAAAGTCTGATGTGTCTCCTACAGACCCAGTGCATTGTGCATTGTGCATATCTAATATCACGGGCCACTGCCCAAGCAGGGTTTTTTTTCACGCTCTGGAACCATTTCTATGGTTAGACCATCAGACAGGCAGTTCTGATTGAGTATACCAGCTCCTTTTTCATAATTGTTACATAGTTTTCTGTACTGCTAACAGCCACTTTCAGAGCAGAATATCTGACCTGAAACAATTTAAGGTCCCCAGGTAGAGAGAGTCCAGGGAGCAGCTGTTGTTGATGCATGTTAACTGCTGCTGCATGGCTTGCTTTGTTTTGATTTTGATCAGAGAAAAGGCCACAAGATGCATCTGAGACACTCAACAAAGACGACACAAAACAAGCCTCCATCATGTAACTGTCTCTCAACTGGATGAGTGAAAGATTTCTGGAAAATGTAACCACACGCAATCTTAACCCTTTGAGCCCTGAGCAAATTGACTCAATTTCTTTAAAACACAGGAAGAAGGCGATGAGCAGAGAATAAAGAAATGATGCAAAAATCTGCCAGAAATTTGTAAAAATTTCAGGAAAAATTGTTTTTAGAAAAAAAAGACAAGAAATTTAAACACATCAACAAGGAAACACCTGAAAAAAGTTCTTAAAAATTCTAATAATTTCAAATATGTGATTATGATACTTAGAAATATATATTTTTTCCTAGCTTTTTTCTTCTTCCCTAGACATTTTTCCTAAGTATTTTTTTAATTAAAATCTTCTAATTTATTTAAATGTGTGAAACATTTTTTACCAAGTTGCTTGTTGCCTTTTTTCTGTGTTTTTGAAAGAAATCAATTTGCTCAGGGCTCAAAGAGTTAAACCACTGTAAAAGTAATTAACATCTCTAAGTCTGAAATCAGATTTGAACTTTTTTGAGTGCATGCATCCCAAATTCCTCCACCAAGGCCAAATGTCTTGTTTGCAAGTAAAAAATAAGGTGTGTATCTGCTCCATGATTAGGATCCCCTCCAAAATTTAATGGATTCTTCTTTGGTCCATGCAACAACCTTTATCCAAGTTTCAGGAAGGTCAGGCTTTTAGTTTTTTGTAAACCTGTTGACAAACTGAGGTGAAAACATGACCCTCTCAGCAGAGGTAACAAAGGAGAGAAAAGAGTGAGAAAGAAAACTGATTTAGTGCTTTAAAGTGAAAATCAGGGGGAGGAGCAGCATATTAGGATGTCTAACTAAAACACAAAGGTGCTCACTGAGGTGGAACGGACTGGAAAACTAATGAAAAGTAGATAATAATCCTCTTTCAGGGGTCGTGGCCATGAAGTAGATTATGAGAAGTGCTCTTAAATTCAAAGGGAACTAATGACACCACTAATGGGAGAGAGATACTACCAATTGTCCCCACATGGACTCATTTGTCCACTGTGAAAATACCTAGGTAGCTGTATTAATTTGAAAGCTATGTTGTCAAAGTTGCTGAAGTAAATGAGTAATGTGCTCTTTGAGGGTTTTCTCTGGTGGGTCGCTGAAGCTGATTCGAATTGAGACTATATCAGGAATGAAGGAATTAGAGAGAGAGAAGGAAGAATACAAATTGGAGGTTTTAATACTAAGAAGCAGAGACAAAGAGGATGAGATAAAAGGAGGTAGATCAAAATGAAAATAAAGATTAAGAAAAGAAGGAGCCGGGGGTTAGAGACAGTTATGTAACAAAAGGAGAGATATTTGGGGATAGGGCAGAGGTAGATTATGTCCTGCTCATATTTTTTGTGCTGGCTATTTAAAGATACAGTGCACACAGATACTATGTGTAAAAGTAGAGGAAAATGCCCAGTTTGAAGATATATTTGATTCCAACTTTGTTTGGATGTTCTAGCGATATTTGTGCGTATATGTTCTGGCTGTAAAGTGCGTTCGGTCGTATTTAATTGAACTGAACTGCGAAGGAGCAGAGAGAAGGACACCGGAGGGAGGAAAAAATCAAAATGATAAATGGTACAGACAGCAGCTTTGACAGGAAGCAGCATCTTACCCTGCAACATCCAACCTCTGTCAGGTCCATTTACACACACACACACACACACGGAGGGAGTTTAGCTAACAAGGGTACTGCCCGGTCATGTTCATCCCACATGAGGTTTAGCGCAGGCTGTTAATTGAGTTCATTAAAAGGCTCTTACATAGTGTGTGATGGTGTGTGTTTGTGCATGTGCTTGTGTGTAAATTAAAGGTATACTCTGCAGGATTGTCTGTTACTTCTCGTAAAGATGCCGACCAGTGATAATGAAAGTAAAAGTCAACCCCAGATTGGCTCTAATTGGTCTTTTTCATTCTGTTGCTTAAATTTGAAAATAAAAAGAAATTACTTCAAAAAATACAAAAATAAAGCTCCAATCTCACCTGAGCGCTGTGTGGGTACACGCCCAGAAAAGTCCAAAACACAGGAGGGGATCCCGGCGGGCAGTCCAGTGCTATAATGTGTAATTGCTCGGGGCTCCAGCTCCGTTAATGATGGATTGGGATCAGTGTCCTGGTCGCATGCCGGTTGCTGCAGCCAGAGGAGCCCAGAACTGCGAGGTGTTTTTCCCGGGCTGTAGCAAAAAATGAGCTCGTCCTTCTCCCTCAGATCAGCTTCCAGACCAGCGATGCTTTTCTTCAGCCTTGAAACGGTAAAGTGGCACTCAGCCATCGGACTAGCAGTTTGTCTGTAGATTTTATGGGAGCTTTAAAGCTTAAAATTTTCATTAGGAGCGACTGATTAGCCTTGCCACCAGGCTAAAAACAAACCTGCTAAGCTAGCGGCAGTCCAGAGAGTCCAGTAGGCCAGATAAACTAAAGACCCAAACCTGCAAGGGTTAAAATCTTCCACCTTGTTAAAATGTGAAGGTAAAACAACCAGGATCTAAACGTTAAGTGTAAGAAGACGCTTTAAAACTAAATAAAAACGTCAACTCATGCATCTACAGTACAACAAACAGGTGCAATATGCAGGCTGATAAAAAGCTTTTTTTTACTGGGGCTCTCATATTGCCATTGCAAATAAAAACTAAAATCTTACAGCTAATCACTCACTGTCAAATCAAAACATGCTCTTTTAACCCATCGTACTTTAACCTTTGCATCAGTGCCTACCATCACAAGACATTCACATAGTTGTTTCAGTGCCATCATTAAGGAAAAATCAATAACAGCACCTGCACAGAGTTTAATGTGCATTGGATTTAAGGAATGGGGATGATTCAAGTGAAAATAAAAAAAATCGATTGTATGGCTTCAGTTTAACAGTGTCACACCTGGGTCATTGCTTCAGCAGGTTCTGTTTTATTATTCTTCATGGTCGTGTAAGAAGCCGTACCGCAAAACTGTGCTGCTTGCTAATAATGCTGTAACTCAACTGAGGGGAACAAATGACCAATGAGCTGGTGCAGACCCACAATGTACGGTACTGTAATAGAAGACAATATCATGGATAACCCCAACCCCGTGGAAAATGTGATCATGGCCTTTCTCTCTCTCTTTGTGTTTCTTTCCCGCTTTGATCACAGCGGTGAGTTCAGACTCGACAGTGAATCTCAATTACTGACACACACCATAAAGAAAAAAGTAAAGTGGGGTCATGTGTGAGAAACAGGGAGGCAGAGATAATGAGACCAGAGAGGAACTGGAGGTATATTTTCATTCAGTAATGCTACCTTCACTATTGAACAGTGTAAAGTTAATTACATGAATTGAAAGCATTGGCACATCTATAAATTAATTTAACACAAAGGTGGCCGCTCGGGGTGGAAATTGAGAATCACTGATTTGAATCGTTAGTTCAATTTCGTTCAAAGTCTTTTTCGTACTAATGAGACGAGCTCCGCTGTTAATACTGACCAATTCAGTCAGTGACAAGTATGATTTAGTACAGTCCGTCCAGTTTGAAGTCTTAGTGTTGATGATTTGTGTATGTATGCACATTTTGTTGATGGTAATGGTGTCACGAGGCCACTGGTGTCTGAGGTGCTGATGTTTTTGTCAGCTGGAATCAGACGTCAGTATGACATTGTGAGGACATTAACATAATGACTTTTGCAGAAGATGGATTTTGTTCTCTAACTCTTCTACGTCAAGAGGGTGTTGGCATAAGACATTGTAAAGACGTTGGAGTTGGATTTTGGTTATTTAACACAGCTTAAAAGCAACAAAATATCAACATCATCTGTTGCCAAGACTCTACATCAAATTCACGCTTGCATTAGACATCCGGACACTGAGTTTTGGTCAAACAAAGAGTCAGTGTTCTTCAGGGTTTATATGAATTACAATGCTGTTAGCGCACATTAAAAATAAAAACTGCCACACGTTTGAGTCCATAAAAACTGATACACGTTGCTCCTCTAAGCATCTATGTATTTAATACAATACGTTCCTGCATTTCTTGTTTGTCTTTTAAATAAATTTTCTTCTTTTTATAGTTCAAATGTCTCCTTTACTTCTACTTTTCTCTCTGGCTGGAAACTTCGCAGGCTTTGTTTGCTCTGTCTGTCGACTCACCCACCCAGCATCTACAACGTCACTAACACGGCCTGCTTTAAACTGTCTGGTTATTTTATTGTTTGTTTTAATGTCTGCAATCAGGACTCCTTGAAACAGTATTGATGTTAAGTGGATTACTCTGGTGAAATAAAATAAAGTCTGCAAAGCAGCCGTCGTGTTCTAACTCTGCCGTCGGTTGTTGTCTCATGGTGTTTGCAGAGGAAAAGGAGAAGGCGGAGGAGGAGGAAGAAGAAGCACTGACGGGGAAAGATGAAGAGGAGCAGCGCATCGCTGAGATGGGCCGTCCCACGCTGGGAGACCACGTCAAGCTGGAGGTCATCATAGAGGAATCGTATGAGTTCAAGGTAAAGTAGAGGGTGTGTTTGTGTGTGGTCAAATAAACGAAAGTGGCACGATGTGATAGAGGTAGCAGGAGCAGCTTTTTTTAACATGCAGTCTAATTTACTTCTGGTTTTACTTTAGGTTTCCAAAAAACCGAAAGTGACAAAAACAAGAAAAAACTGCCATAGTAGGATAGTTCACGTGCTCCTCTTTTTTTTTTTTAATCTGATGTCTTTCTCTGAACTGCCACCAAATTAAATGACCGCACACGTGACTCTGAATAGTCTGATTTCATTACACAAAGGAAACAAGACAATTTAGAGACAACTGAATCACATAATGAACACTATTAATCATCATCGAGGTGGAAAACACTGACACATCACTAAGATGCAGCACACATCAAGGACATGCAACAGTGGTCACGAAGCAAACAAGTTTTAATTGCATTGATCACTACAACATTTATATCATAAGAAACTGATGGATCAAAAGACAGAGATATTTAAACACACATGCACACAAATCAACATTAATTCCAGCCCTGTCACTAGAAGAAAATGTCAGCAAAGTACATTTCTGCAAACCCAAAATCATAACATTAGCGTGTTTTACAGATATCATATCAACATTTCTAAAGTGGCGTCATCAGGAGGTGGAAGTGATCACGGATGGCGTGCCAAATAAGCCAGATGCCTGCTGTGCTGCAGACCACTGCAGACCATTTTTTGTGAACAGCAAACAGCAAAACCAGTTGTGATTTTATGAGTCAGCGAGTCAGTGCCGAACAGCTTTTCAAGGCACCAAACATGGGTTCAGTTCTATTTTATTTTATTTAAAAAGCCCATTATCACAAATCACAATTTGCCTCAGAGGGCTTTACAGCATATGACACCCCTCTGTCCTTGTAGCGACCTGTTGCTATTTTTCCAATGAAACCACACAACATAGAGGTTGTTTTTTTTTTTACCAAGATATTCCTCCTTTTTCAGGAAGGATTGTGCCCCTAGAGCTGGGTAGTTTAAGCCCAAACCTTACCACACATTAACCACAACATTGTTAAAATGTAAAGTATCTGTTACATAATAACATGAATCACACGAATGTGACACTGCCATGGTTTGCAGAAAGTGCCAGCATTTTGTCCTGGTGATCAGGTTGCAAACTCACTTTACATATTACACTCACAAACTGCTCCAAAACATACAGGAAATCATCCTGTGATTACTGCGTGCATCTCCTTCCTTTCTGTCGCTCTCCCACGCAGACTCTTAAGACAAGCTAAATGCAATTACCATCCATGTTACATATTGTGTCTGTGTGTACGTGTGTGTACGTGTGTGTATGCGTGTGTGTGTGTGTGTGTGTGTGCACGTGTGTGTACGTGTGTGTACTGATGCATGTTCTTTTCTGCTGCTCCACCTACACAATCACTCTAGACAGGGAGACAGTTAATAACACCCAATAATAGCTCACCACTTGACAGGATGCTATACTTTGTCAAGTAGTTTTCTATATGAAATCCTGTGTGTGTGTGTGTGTGTGTGTGTGTGTGTGTGTGTGTGTGTGTGTGTGTGTGCAGCATGGAGCAGGATCCTATAGTTGCCTCCATGCACTGCTTATAGGTAGATAGAGGAGTACAACAGTGTGAGAGTGTCTGACGTAACGGATCCAAGGAGAACAAAAGACAAGCTGCATTAATGGAAAGTTTACTCTGAAGTTGAAAGTTTCCTCTTAGAACTAAGTGAATGTCATTGAAACAATATAAACAAGCTAAAAATCTAAAATAAATCAGACAAGTAGAAAACTGAAGAGCACTGAGCAAGTTGTGATAATGTTTTAGTAACAGTTATTGATTTTCTGCCATCATTGATATGCTTAAAAATTTGTTTGTCCAGAGAGAAAGGACTCATAAATGTCAATAATATGAGTGAGAAAGAGAGATTTATCAGTGCAATGACTTATGGGTCAGCACCAGGTTGACGGCCATGTGTTGCCCTCAGCTGGGTCATCACGGAGGTTTATTGTGGCACAAACTGGTGACAGAAAAAAATGATATCTTCATTCACCCACTGTAGGAGTGGCACATTTGTCCTCTTCTGCAGAGAGACACAGAAACATGAGCAAATGTGTTTCACACCGGTCCAACTGAGTCTTAAAGTAATGATCTGAGGAGGGAAAAGAAAAGGAAAGCAAGTGAGGAGAAAAATATCAGTCCTACACAGAATGAGAAGGAAGGTATTACAAAAACTTGGCTGAGTGTAGTTAAATAAGCACTTCATGTACAATGGGTGAAGTAAAGCTGGTGTGTGTGTGTGTGTGTGTGTGTGTGTGTGTGTGTGTGTGTGTGTGCGTGCGTGTGCGCATGCCTGTGTGCGTGCGTGCATGTGTCCACAGCAGCAGCAAAGCACTATTGACACCCCTAAGCTCCATTCAACACAATTAGTATCCCAGTTTCCCTCTGAAGTAGAGAGAAAAGAAAAGAGCAAACCCCACTGCTCCGCTAATTAGTGTGTGATATGTGTGTGTGTGTGTGTGTGTGTGTGTGTGTGTGTGTGTGTGTGTGTGTGTGTGCTTGTGATTGTGCATGGGCGCGTGCATGCGCGTGTGTGTGTGTGTTATCTCAATATTTCATTGTTTCTTCCTTTTGAAGAAAACAACAAAGAAGTATGAAAACAAGGAATTAAGGAGATAAAGGAAAGAGGAGGTGGACAGAGGGAGGATGGAGAGAAGTTTGTAGAGAGAGAATTAAGAAGAGGAGTGAACAGAAGCAAAGAAACTTGCAGCAAAATTGTTTTTGCATACATGAAAGGTCCTACATATGATTATAGATTGATAAATGAATGTTCCCGACCCCCTAAACCTCCCCCCAAACAACTCTGTTCTTACATATTCATGCTGTGTAGCCAAACATTGTTAAAATCCACAAAATGTTATTCACAATTCTAGTGGAGATCCCAAAAAGACCAAGTATGTGGTTTAATTTGTGAGAAAATGTGTATAAAATGAAGCTAGAATATTGCTATAGGACAGAGTGGTGCAGCCATAAAAACATAACAAAGCAAGCAAGTACAGAGTATGTGATACTCAAAGGGATAGTTTAGTTGTTTTAAGGTGGGGTCGTATGAGGTACTTATCCATAATAAGTGTATTACATGCAGTAATGTCGGTTGGGATGCCTGCTGTGGACGGGTTCAGCAGCAAAACATGTTTTAAAAAAATCCACCCCCCAAAAAAAATCAATGCCAGTTTAAGTGTTTGCTATAATGAGAATATTTCAATGCTCAATAAGCTGTTATCAGCTTCCGTTCCCCATCTATGCTCTTCAGACTCCATTGTATAAATAACTCTGTGGCTCAGCTTTCAAATACATCTCTGACATGCTTGTGACATACAAACCTTCTGGACACTTAGGACATCTGGGGCTGGCCAACGAGGTAGAAAAAAACACGGTGAAGCAGTGTTTGGTTATAATGTCGTACAAACCTGGAATAACTTCCCAGATGATGTTAGACAAGCCCAGACTCTGACCACTTTTAAGTCAAAGCTAAAAATGTTTCTTTTTAACACTGCCTACTCCACCCAGAAATGACTGCAAACATATTTTTTCACACTTGATTTTAAATCATTTTAAATCTCTATACATATTTTATATCTTTGCACCTCTTGTCTGCACTTTTAATTTATTTTTAATGGTGATTATTTAAAAAATGTAAATCATTTAGTTATTAATTTTACCTTTTATATCTGTTCTTTTACTGTGAATCTATCCTTTATTACATTATATATTTCATTGCTCTGTAAAGCACTTTGATTGTATGAAATATGCTATCCAAAAAAGATGGCTTGCCTTGTCTTACCATTGCCACAAAAAACCCCAGTAATTTTAGCTTCCTGGACACAGGAGCTGCTGGTCCTCTGCTGTGGTTAGTTAGTTTGTGTTATTGTGTTACTTTGGTAAATCTGAACCAAGTCCTTAAAACACCAACACACAGTAACACAAATCAAACACTTGATTGAGGCAACGGTGGACCAGTAAGTCACCGATGTTAAATTAATGTTTTTCTTAATGGAGTATGGCTTTGCGGTGAGAAATGTGACGGTTTTTTAATTGCTGCCCCCGTCCACAGCAGTAGTTTGCTGAGCATCATGTTGGTTTTCCTGCTGCTTCTCCAACTGAGGAGGTGCTGACCAACATCTACTGTATGTAATACATTGAATATGAATGAGTACCTCATATAAACCCACTTCAAAAGATCCAAACTATCCCTCATGGGTAAAAATGTGCAGTATGTTAAGGGGATTAGTATTCCTGAATACCATTATCAAAGGAATTATAACACAAACACAACACCAGAGTAAAGATAAACATGTGTTTACATCTCTGTTTGGCTGTAAGTTGTGTTCTCAAATTTAAGACCGCATTTCCTATAAACTCCATATTTGCGTTCCACAGCTACGAACCTCTATAAAGGGAATGATAATTTCTCTATTTGGTGCAGCAAAAAGGGGGATAAAAGTTATCAGAATGTCTCATAACTTAATGTTTGTAATGACAACATAATGAGAATGCATTTGTGAATTTGCCTTTAAAAAGTCATTGAAAGGCTCGGGGAGCAAATCTTTTTTTTTTGCTTCTTTAGAGTCAAAAGTCTTTTTTATTTATTTATTAGTGAGTTCAAAAGGGCGGTACAAAAAAACCAATAACTTGGGCAGCAAATCTGGACGGTAAGTATATTTGTAAATGAAAATGTGAGATTGGAGTATGTTTTGCTCTGAAAGGTCAATGCCAGTCTCTCGTTAATGGAGTTCAACAATCTAGCAGATTCCTAATGCTGAACAAATGGCTAATTCTTACAAAGGAATGGTTTTATGAAACGATATGGCACGTTGAGCACTCAGTGAACAGGCTGTTGTCTCCCCGTCTAACCGTGATTACTTCTCTCTCCTCTGACAGAATACAGTGGACAAGCTGATAAAGAAGACCAACCTGGCTCTGCTGGTTGGAACCAACAGCTGGAGAGACCAGTTCATAGAGGCCATCACTGTGAGCGCAGGTAAGCCCAGTGTGTGTCCTGAGTGTGTGTTTATGAGTTTAATGGTTCTGGAGTTTACCGGGGGTCATCTGAGGTGGTTTGAAGCAGATGTGTGTGGCGTATAAACTGTTGCTAGATTGAACAGCTGCAGTTTTACAGTCGGTTGAGCTCTATGTGGTCCTCTGCTGCATGTGCCCTAACGATCAATATAACCAAAACTATCAGAAATCTCGTGTTGAATGTGTGCGCATGGGTGGTTTACCATTTTAATGATGCCGATTGCATCAAATGATGGCAGACTGTGTGTAAAATGAAGTGGGGCGATTTCACAGTCCAACGGAGTCAAGTGTGTTGCGTGTGCGTGCGCGCATTTATGATATCTAATGGTTACTGGGAAGTGGACTGGCCTGGTTTGATGGTTTTGGACAGACAAACACTGACCAGATGGGAGATAATGTTCAGAGCAATTGTGTGTGTGTGTTTCAGCCTCCACAACGACAGAGGGACAAGGATGTGTGTGTGTGTTTATGTGGGATAGAGAGAAGGGAGAGAAAGAGGGGAATATTTAACACTTATCTAGTCTCTGTCAAGACTTGTTATGAGCTTTGCTGATGTTAACGTCTCATGAAGAGGGAAAAAGAGAGCATACATGTGAACAGGGAGAGATAAGGAGGCCTCATGTGTGAGAGAGAACATGTATTATGCAGAGATTGACGGAGACGGAGGGAGGTTGCGTGCAGTGAGAAACATGCATAGTGGGGGAAAAGAGAATGCATGCTTAAAGAGAAACGTGCTGCTTGGAATATAAGGATGCATTTATGAAGACAAAGTAGGAAAAAGGGAACAAGAGATAGAAAGAAATCATGCAACAAGTAGTTTAAGAGAGAAAGCTGGTTGTAGAAACACAGAAAAAGAGGAAGCGTTTTTTTTCTGTTTCCCTGCAGAATCTTCACAGTTCATTGGTTAGTTGTGGTAACTTGCCCTCTAGAGGCAGAAAACATTACTGCAGCTCATCAATGGAAAAAGAGGAAACAGAGAGAGCTTGATTCAGATTGCAGAAAGTTCTCAATGCTGAGGTGTTTCCACTTCAGCATTCACGCCAACAAACAGTAGTTAGCTGTAGTTTAGTTTAGTTAAGTTTAGTTTATTATGAACATCTTTAGCCAAAGCCCAACATCAGCTAATCTTCCTGGGGTTCGACACATAAAACAAAAAAACAAATCACATATAAAATGTGTTTTCTTGAAAGCAACTTTATTTATTTTAATAACACGATCTGGTAAAGAGTTCCATCCTATAATGGATCTGGAAATTACATTTGAGGAGAGTTTTCCTCGTTTTAGGTGGTAATAGTTTATCCACCTCATCAACTACCACTACACCACTGGCAACACATAACCTCTTATAATGCTGTTATCTATTGTTTTTTTTTGTTGTTGTTTCTTGTAACTTAGGTGTCTGTTAAGATTCACAATATGATTTTTAATGTATCAAAGTAACACTTAAAAATTACTACTTTTATATCATATACTCACCCTGTTTAAGGTTGATTTTTCACGTCTTAAAGGTGAAGAATCCGAGAACATGAACATTCTTAATGAACTGAAGTGAAACTTTATATCAAAACATGCATTTGCAAACTCTCACACAACTTGTGCAATATAATCCAACTTTTTATCCAGTCGTATGCTCAATACTTTCCTAACACGTGTTTACTACTCAAACCTCTTATGCATAAACAGTCGAGCGGTGCACCTCAGCAGCTCAGTGGTATGCATGAAGAGAGTTTGAGTGTATGTGCTTTCACATGCTCGTTACTCAAATGCAGAGGTGTTTTTAACAGTAAGGATTTAATGAAAATACACAAGTTTGGGAAGTTCTGAGCATACAGCTAGACAAATGAGACTTGGATTGCACTGAATGAGTCGTGTGAGAGCTTATAAACTGATGTTTTCATATAGTTTTGCTGTTGTTAAACATGATCTTCTTTTGCCTCAATTCATCAAGAAAGTTTGCTGGTTTTGGATTCTCCGTTCACTGTGGAAGCATCTGAGAAAAAGAGAGTTTTCCTCACAAATTCAACATAACGGAGTGAGTAACTCATGTACAAATGGTCGTTTTGTGGGTGAAGTATTACTTTAGTTTGTGAGCTTTAGTGCTGCTAGTGTGCATTTGAGCACCTTGGACAGAGTCAGAGTGTTTCCCCCTATTTTCCTAGTGTCATATTTACCAGACTGATCTGAAAGTACAATTGATCTCCCCATATAATCAACAATTGGTGTTTAAATGGCTTATTTATGCCCACTTGCGTTGGGTAATTTAGTTCCTATCTGTTGTTGAGCAGGGGTTTTATTTTTGAACCCCCAAAGAGTGGGCACTGATGAATGATTATTTTGAGAAAAGCTGCTTGCTCATTTTCCACAGCTACAGTCAATCAGCAATTCAGGGTAACACGAACTGCATATTGTGTGTTGTTTATTTTTGTTTGAAAATAGTGCAAATAATTGCTTTGAATGCAGAGTTGAACAAAAAAAAATCACCCAATTTGCTGCTGCTGCCTCTGCTACTGTCTTTGAAACTGGGTTTCTATTTGAGCATTGTTTGTCTATAGCCTGCTCAATCACTTTAGTGCCTTCAAATAACTTTATCCTGTGTGTGTGTGTGTGTGTGTGTGTGTGTTGTGTGTGTGTGTGTTTGTTTGTGCTTTAGTTAGCCAGCCTGTCAGCCAGCCTTTGTTGGCGAGCTGATGCCATTAATGAAAAGGCCTGTCTTCGCTCTCTTATCTCAGATTAGTTTGTCTAGGCTGACAGAGTGCTCTGTGTGTGCGCGTGTGTGTGTGTGTGTGTGTGTGTGTGTGTGTGTGTTAAAGAGAGCTGTATAAAGGCGGTGAGTGCAGTTTCCACCAAAGACAGGCTCTTTCTCTCTCTCACACACACACACACATATGGCTTCATTAGGTTGCATTCAACAACAATGGAGTATTCAAAGGTTCCCCTGTGTCTGCAAACTGTAACAGGTCAACCGTGACACACATGCACATGAAGTTGACAAGCCAAATCACATCCAAAACCAGATCAAACAGGAGGGTGATTGGTTTTTCAGGGCCTTTAAATGTGAAGCTGATTGGATTGGGAGAGTTCAGAGTGTTTGAGATTAAGAGCTGATTGGATGCTTACAGATCAAACTGGCAGCTGGTTGGGTAGACGGACATGCAGTTGCAAAGTGACTGATTACCATAGAAACACATCGCTAGCACATTTCTCTGCTCTGTTTGTTCAGTCCAGGAATGACAGCAGGAAGGAGAGAACACAGTAATGTTTTTTAACGCTGAAAAAAGTCACCTGCATGCTGAGAGAAGTAAAACAATCTCTTTTAAACTATGAAAATTAGTATATAGTGTGACTGAGACTTAACTCAACTGAGACTTAATAAGAAAGACAAAAGAAAGATAAAATAGACATTTAAGTGTGGATTTGTGATCATTACCACCAGCTCCCAATTGTCTGAGTTTAACTACATCACATCAAGACTCACTCACTTACACCCAGCATGTTTGTTAGAGTTTATTCGAACCCTGGAGGGTTTCCTCTTTTGACTCAGTTCATTTGTTAAGGTTTGAACAACGCCAACTTGTGTGGCGCCAAATAATCTCATTGCAACGCCTCTGAAACACGAGGCTTATTTTTCCAAGAGAAATGCTGTTGCAAATGTTTCATAGTGTGATGCTTATATTAAGATGTTTTTGTGTCTTTTTTCTGGTGTGTGATGATGGTCCAACTGTGGTTGGCTTAAGTAGGGACTGTGTTCAGATTGCAGACTAAGCCGTATTCTGTAATATAACTCCCTATGACTTGTGTCATCTCATCTTTCCTGCTAAAACTGTAATCAGCAAAGATGAAGTTGCATTAAGTGGCTTTTAGTGGGTTTATCCTTCAATATAGTCCCAATCTTTTTTCACTTCCTATTTTCCGTCTCGCTTTGCCCCATTTACTGCACTGCCTCTCTTTCCATTTCTCCCACCATCCCCCTATTAATTACCAAACACTGGAGGAAGGTCAAAGATTAATTACTTCTCCCGTGGAATACAAATGTGTTGAGGTCCATGATGGAGGCACGATGAGGAAATGAGGCAGCCAGGCTTTAACATGAGGCCAGACCGGGGTCACCTCCTCTGCGCCTGGATGTGATTGTTTCTGCCTTATGGATGGATGGATGGATGGATGGATGGATGGATGAATGAATGACTGCTGGAGATCCAGGAAAAAGGAAGTTCAATTCAATTCAATTGAATTTTATTTATAAAGCCCATTATCACAAATCACAATTTGCCTCAGAGGGCTTTAAAGCATACGGCATCTCTCTGTCCTTGGATCCTCACAACGACAAAGGAAATACTCCCCAAAGAGACCTTTAACAGAGAAAAAACAGTAGAAACCTCAGGAAGAGCAACTGAGGAGGGATCACTCCTTCAGGATGGACAGACGAGCAATAGATGTTATAAGAACAATAAAATTACAATAGATGACAAAAAGGTTTAAGGTAGAAAAGAAAAAGGGTTAAGCTAATAGATAATAAAGTATAAAAAACAAATCAAAATTAAGTGATAGTAAAACTATAAATCTTATAATTATACAACATTTAAACCATGAATCACAAGGTTTTTTTGAAATTGCATCAGTGTGAAGAGTAAAAAGAAAGAGTTTCAGACCTGTATCAGAGAGTCAAGGCTAGTGAAAGGCTGGAGTGAACAAGTATTTTTTTTAGTTTTCTTTTAAAAATATTAAATGAGCTGGCTTTTGTTATTGGTATTGTGTTTCATAGCCTTGGGTATAATTGACAAAGGCTTCATTCTCGATATTCGTTCGGGTGTTGCTGGGAACCTCCAATAAACCAGCAGCAGATGATCGCAGAGATAATTTAAGATACTTAAGTTTTTGGTTTGACAACGAAACATCTCAAACAGCAACTTAAAGGTCCAGTGTGTAGGATTTGGGATGATAAATTCGCAGAAATTGATTAAAATATAATAAGCATGTTTCTTTACTGTTAAATGACCTAAAAGAAAAGAAGAATAACAATTGTTGTCTTTTTATTACCTTAAAATGAGTCGCTTATATCCACATACGGTCCGGGTCCTCCCTCACAAAGTCCACTATGTTGCATCGCAATGGTTCTACAGTAGCCCAAAACGGACAAACCAAACACTGGCTCTGTGAGGGGTCGTGTCACGTATTTGTGGTTTCGTGTCAGCCGCCATAGTTAGCAGCCCCTCCACCACAAACCAAACAGCAGCACAGAAACACTCATTTGTAATGTGAAAAAGCTTATTTAGTGTTTTGACTTGTTGAAATCCCCTGCTGTGTTTGTTTTGGAGAGGAAGAGACCTCTGCAGATAATTCAGCTCCCAGTAAAAACCTCTTAAACAATGAACACTTAAGGGATTCTTAATGGAGTTTACATTTGGCACATGAGAGAAGTTTCAACTGGCTGCAACACACAGCTTCTTTAACTTAGTGAAAGAAGGAGAGAAAAGAAGAATGGAAAAATAGCAGGAGGGGGAAACATGAGGAGAATAGAAACAGAGGAGCAAAGAAAATTAGAGTATAAAAGTGATTTATAACCCATTAAATGAGCTAAAATGGCTCCAACATCTTTCATTACTGCCTGGAAGGTGAGAAATTAAAAGGGGGATTGAGTAAAGGAAGGAAAAAAATAATGTAATGAGGGACGATCAGTCTCTTCACAAAATGAGGCAAAAAAACAGCTAATTCTCTCAGATGTGTTTAAGGAGGTCTTATGCCGTTGTTGTGGGCACACCAGGTGGATTTGACAAACCTTTTTAACAAACAGAGGGCATATTTTTAGGGATGGGGATCGAAATATAGTTCTATAAAGACCTGGTTCTGCTTTTTTCAAAACCTGAAAATCGGTAATCTTTGAATTTACCGATAGTGCTATGGAGTCCTGCAGGTCCTATAATGTAACATACATCTCAAATCGAGTCACATCATTTAAATCCAAGAACACGTAAACATCACTTAAAAATAGTAATCCAATGTTGAAATTGGCAAGATAAGAGCAAATTAGCCAAATGAACGAGGTTGCATAAGATTTCATTGTGATGTGTTTAAAGTCGGCTCAGTAAAATGACTATTAGCCAAAGGAAAATAAAACATCATCATGATGTGTTCAAATGAAACATCAAGAAAAAGAAAATTTAGTTTTTGAAACTTGAAAAATCAGTTGTTTCGGGTCAGAAATTAGTCTTCCCGGTAATATAAAATGGATAGTAGTGATGGAAAAAGTGTTTAGTGCTGCTGATATATTTTTGCTACTGTTAGTTTTATGCTATAATGAAGGGGGCCTGTTACATCAGCCATGTTTATTGAAGGCTAGAAAGGTCACATGTTAAGCAATAAAAGCAAAACCAGATCTGTTAAAAACATGTTGTCGCCTCGAATTTCTACCAAATAATAGAAAAATATTGATAGTGGTATCGATAAAGACTCTGATCATCAAGGAGTCTCAATAATGGTATCAATATCAACAAAAACTAACAATCCCCATCCCTGTATATCCAGTCACACACACACACAAACACACACACAGAAAGCCCAAATGGAGACATGCTGTAAGTTGGCAGCTCATCCCTTCAAACACACACTGGTTCAAGGGTTTGAACAAGTCCAGAGCGGCTGTCACTGATACGGTGGTGGATTTAATGCAGCACACACTGATAAGATAGCTTTGTCTAATCCCATCTCTCTCTCTCTCTCTTCCTGGCTCTCCTTCCTCCCCTCTTTCATCCCGCCCAACTTTCTCTCTTATCTCCTCTCAAATGTATTAGATTAAAATCAAGATTAAAATCACTTTAAAGGAGCCTTGAATATTTTTCTATTCTTGGCCGAAGACATTTGGAGTTTGTCATTGTTGCTCTCATCCTCGCTCTCCGTCTGAAGAGTCTGATTATGATCTTGATGTGTAGAAGTCCTCCGGAAATCATTCTGGCCTCATATATGGCAAAAGATATGTGTTGTTGCTTATCACTTCATCAGTTCAATTAGGAGAAGATTGCAGATTTGGAACAGCTTTTCTGCTAAAATGGCAGCCATGAAAAAGACATTTAAAATCTGCCAAGACTCAACCTTCAGGTCACCACATCATAACAACTATTTGGCATTTAGGCTGCACATGTGTACACACATGCACACAAAATCCTGCTGAAACCATGACATTCATCTCAGAGCAAGAAACCTGCATTTAGTTAGCCATTAAAGCGCTCTGAAATGTCAGTGTGCAGGTGTGTGTGTGTGTGTGTGTGTGTGTGTGTGTGTGTGTGTGTGTGTGTGTGTGTGTGTGTGTGTATACACACACTGACCTGTTTTCCCTTGTTCCCTTCTTTTTGTGTTTGTTGCATGGCTAATGGAGAATTTTCCCCAGATAAGCTAACACAGTGAGACAGGGAGAGTGTGTGTGTGTGTGTGCGTGCATGTGTTCAGCAACGTGCGGTCAAGCACATACAGTATGTGACAAGCCCGCCAAGTTGCCATTTGGCGAGCAGCTCGTTTTGATGCTTTAATGCATTTCTTGACTTTCATATTCTTCAAGACCTTGACATTTCTTTTTTTACTGTGTGCAGTGTTTCTTCTTACATTTATCTGAAAGAATAAAGCTATTCCTGCTGCAACGCAGTGTCCAGAATAAATGTTGGCATTGTACATTTCTGCAAATATTTTGCATTTGTTCAATCATATGTAGCAGATGTTTAAACTTCACGTGTAATTACCCTTCAATTTTATGTTGCGACAATGTTGTGGTCAAGGGCGCAGGTTTAGTTTCAACATTTGGGAGGACACATGAAAAAGGAGGGTTAAGAATCCTCCCCCAGGAAATTTTCAGCATCAAAACCTTGATGTCCTGTCTTCTGGTGAATGTTTCTGCACCAGTCTATGCCTTCTCTGCAACAATTTTTGGCCACTTTCATGTTCAATATGGGAGAACAAATGCACCTGGTCTAAATATTGAGGGGGACTTGACCTCTGTATCCCCCAACAAAACTGTCTTCTCCTTTTGATGACAAACTCAGCTCACACAAAAAGTTAACAAAAGTACGCACATCCAGACGACATAGGTGCTGGACAAGAGATTATTTAAGAGAAGAAAAAACAAAGTCTGTACACTAGATTATGCTGCCATTATGCTCTCATGAATATTTGAATGGTGGTAAAAAACATCAAGCGTACAACAGCATACGTGTAAAACATACAACACATCACATATAAAATGTTGAACTTATCAGCTGTTTGCAGAAACTTACAATGCCAACACCTGAAACTATTGGCCATTTGTGTGTTTCTGCTTCCCAGGCAGCAGAAAGAGGGTGAACATGTGGGCTGATATACAGTGTGCAGGTGTGATTATTGCCCCTGACCAGAGGGTAAATGGTTACAGGTTAAGTGGAATTAATTAACATTTTAACCTTTTTTTTAAATCACCCTGTTTACCGCTGTCTCCATCCACAGCAACATGGTCTTGTTCACAGAACATAATCTTGTTGAGCTCAACTGTCTGACTCAGAGCAGCACAGCCACCAACAAAGGGACAACAAGATGGAGAGAGGAAAAATCAATGAAAAGGAAATCATGGGAGAGAGAGAGAAAGAGAGGTTGTTAGGACAAAGAGTGCAGGAGAAAAGTGAAAGAAAGAGATTTATGTGCAACAGCTCCACACTCCACTGCCCCATAATTACTGAGTCCACACCACGCTGTTCATCACCTGCTCCTCAGCGCGTGTGTTATTTATCGACGTATGTGTGTGTTTGTTTATATGTGTACACCCAAGGGAAGTGGACGAAGGTAATAGGTATTCAAGGAAAAACTCCAAAAGGGGGGACTTTTGGCGTAGAAGTGTTTGGAGCTGACATTAGTTGTGTTAAGAAAGAGAAGAACATGAGCGTGTGGTCATTTTACTTTGTGCTCTGTGGACAGGCATCAGATACATACCCTTAGGGTACTTTGGGGTACTGCAGTGGGTACAAATATATAAAAAAATATATATATATATAAATATATATATATATATATATTTATATATATATAATTTCATTTTTTATCTGTTGTGCATAATTCCCATAACAATTACATCACTAAATTGTAAGTTATCAAAAACTAATCCAAAAAGTGTAGATCTTTAATGCCATCTTAGCGTTATTGCATTATGACAAAAAAATTGTTTGCCACAAATTAAGTGATGAATTCTGAACATTTTGAAATGTAGCATTTCTACATATCCTCATACAACCATCCACAAATACAAATACTGTAAAATACTCAGTAAATGAGTGCTCCAAGAATGACACCCTTGCGTTACAAACATAATATAAAGTTACATACTTTATATAAACTTACTGAGGTTAAGGTGGTTTCTCAACACCACACACATACCACAACAACCGCCTTCCTGCAGGAGAGCTCCCCCCAAAAGGAAAACTTTTTAAAAGCAGCTGCTGCTGCTGTGGTCCATGGCTGCTCGGGTCAACACCGGCAGAAGTGCTGGCAAACTTAAAGCTGCAAACTGTAGTAAGACACAGGAATAGCTGAAATTACGTCTTTGAAATGACTGGATGCGGTGAGTTACTACACTGCGATGAGAAAGCCCCGGACGGTTTAGGCGAGTAAAATCATGTAGTTTCAGTTTAGGAAAAGAAATGTGTTGACAAAATAACTGGTTTCACACAGGACACAAACACCAGTCTCTTGGGGGAAAATCTTGAATCTGTGTGACTCATTCAACACCCCATCCTGCCTCCTTATGAAGACTTTCACTCTTTATTCTACTTCCTTCTTTACTTCCAATAGGACGTTGGTCGTGTGATTGCATCCTTCCCGATTGTGTTGGTTGTATATGAATTGGGGTGCATTACATTTCAAAAGTACACATACAAAGGTTGCACGAGAACAGCCTGAGCATTTTAGTGTTTTTCAGTTACAAGGTTTGTATTAGGTAAACCAGACACTGATGGTGTAGTTATGTGTTTTACCTCTCCATGTAGGCATATTATTTTTCTACCAAAAACGTTTAAGCCAGTCAGGGCTGAAAAATAAAAACTTTCAAAGGGGGTAAATTATTAAAGAAAGTTTCTGTACCACTTTCTAAACAAATAGTAGTGGAGTTATTCTTCATTTCTCTTACTGCAAATTACACCTGCGCTTCATTTCACATTTGCGAGGGGTTTTTGTGTCTTTGATGTGCAGCAGAGAGACCTAAATGCGACCATATGTGAGTGTTTCTCACCCTGCATCAGCCCTGCTATGTGCAAATAAACACTTTTTCAGTCACTGGCATTGAACTGCAGTTCACATCACCACCTGTCTGTCCTTACTGTGCATTAACTGTAATTTGAATCCTCCAGAAGGGGAATGACAATGAAGGGTTGACTCAGTGACTGATTATATAATTGATTTGTTGCCTGGCTGACTGATTGGCTTGTCAAACGACAGGCTTACTGGCTCTTTCACTGAGGGACTGTGCGTTCATTTAAAACATCTAACATCAGATGTACAGCATGTTACATAAGCGCCGCTACTTGTTTGGCAAAGTCATTATAACGTTCCAGTCTTGCTTATCAGCATGTCAATGGTTTGAATGATGAAGTTATATTAGTTAGTTAATTTCATGCTGTGGTGTGTGATTATGTGTGTTTCCATGTGTGAGAGAAACAAACAGCATGATGGGACAAGTGGATCATGAATATGTCAGCATGAGATCTGACAAACACACACACAACTGTCATTGCACAGTTAAAAAACTGTGCCTGTTAATTTGAAGAAAGCTGATATTTGTTTGGCAAAGAATGTAAAGGAAAGTTCAGATTCACTGTACAATGAAGGTTTTTTTATATACATTACCGACAGTCCAGAAGATGCTTTGAAGATTACAGACATGTCTTCACGGTCACAGGGAGGTTTTTTTTAAAAGATCTGGGGTGTTCACAAAATGTGACTTCTTTTTATTTTTGACAACTATGGCGGCTTACTTCTGAGACTGGAATAAAATCATCAGTGTCAAAACAACACTAACGAGAGGCACAAACTGTGGCTGTGTTTGAAGATGCACGGATGACTGACAGGCTGTCCTGTGTGTGATATTTCCAACAGTGCGCTGTGTGTGTGATGTTCTTGCCTCCATTTGAGATTCAGAGTCTGTGCGTATATGCCTGTGTGTGTGTGTGTGTGTGTGTGTGTGTGTGTGTTCGTCGTTGTGCAGGCCAAGCATTCGGTCTTAGTGTGTGTGTTCATGTGGACCCCACATTTGGGTGAAAAATACATGTTCCCCTCAAGGGAGGAAAATTAATTCATGCTTGTGTGTGTGTGTGTGTGTGTGTGTGTGTGTGTGTGTGTGTGTTTGTAGCTACCCCTATGAAGCCTAACATGTTTTCTTTTCCAAAGTCTCTCCCCTTATTCTGTTATTCAGCTTTGAGTTTTTCTGCACAGGATTTCATTTGTACACACCAGTTTCAAAGCCCTGTGTGTGTGTGTGTGTGTAAACATGCAGTCGTATGAATGATCCCCTGCAAGTCCCCCTGAGCTGGTACCATATCACTTTAAACACAAATTTCAGACACACTCATGTACCCACACTTCGCTTGGCTAGCAGCATGCAGAGACAAGCTGCTGTCCACATCTGCCCTGACCTATGAAAACGCAGCTTTTGGGCACGCTCAGTGAGCAGCAAGAGATAACACACACCCGACACCTCTGCAGAGTGAGAGACAGAGTATTGATATGTGTGTGTGTGTGTCAGATTAGATATTTCTTGATGTCAAGTACATCAGCATGCCGGTGCCTCTCAGTCAAAAACCCTGAGTGAGCAGCTGCCAGATTAACATGAGATGCTAACCAGTATGCAACTGATATAGATGCAGTCTTCATTGTTGCCCGGGAGATTTTTTTGTCCTCCCTTGCTCTAAATAAATAACAAAGATGACTGATCTCACGCACACAAAATAGAATGAAGAGACTTTTAATGGCATTTAGAGAGTGACAGAAAGTTGTAAAGGGATGAGGGAGATTTAGAGGGAGGAAGCGGGGAAATGACAGAGAATATTCAATTATATAAAGGCTATATCAGCAAAGTGCGACCAAGGATGAAAAGAGTGTGAACGACGGAGAGGGAGAGAAGAAGAAAGAATTACTTTTGGATAACCACTTTATCAGTATAACGCCTACTGAACATGGAAATAGAGAGACGAGAAAAGAGTGTGCAAGTCAGGCATGGACAGAAGTAAAGGAAGATGGAGAGGGAGGCATAGGAGAGAAATACTGTATCAGAGTGTGACCGAGTTTTTTCCATGTTTCATGAATATATAACCTATGTATTTGATACGCACTATAAGCTGTTTAACCACAGACAGCTGACAAGTATTAATGACACTTTACTGGTCAATATAGCTTTTTTTACTGAAATCTTTATTAACACAAATATTTGTGATATTGATGTGTCAGTTATGACAGACAAACCTGAGGACAAAAGCTGACAAATCAAAAACTGCTTGGGTGCATATACATTTTTACATTCTTAAAGAGTGTGTATCTGTTGGTTATTGTTCCAGTTCAGAGTTGTCTTTTTGAGGCTTGTAAAAAGCCTTTTTCCCATTTTCTTTCTAGTAGTGCTTCTTGTAGTCTCAGTGTGTTCATTTTTCCATTAGAAAGATTTCTTCCACTATTGTTAGCCATTGGTCCTTCGTTGATGGTGTTTCCTTACCCCAGTTAGTAGTAATAGCTTTCTTTCTTGCAACTAGCAGTGTTAAAATCAGTTAACAAAAAGTGACAAAACAACGTTCTGATTAAGTTATTAAGTTAATAACTTAAAGAAAGATTGCTTGCAATAGTCCACCTTCCACCATCTCTTCCCCTTTGTCATTTTCTCTCTCTTCCCTGTAAACATTAACAGCTTAAAAAGTGTTGAAATGCTGCTTGTCTCCTCAACCTGTATCGTGGACTCTCATTGGCTGTAGTTTGCTGATAAAGTCCACAACAGCTCCAGAAAATTTAGCATAATAGATATCTAGACAGCCTCTCCACTCAAGCCTTTGAATAGTCCACACATAGCCCTCAGGAACTTTACGTATGGCAGGCCAATGTCGAGTTTCGTCTGATTAGTTGGGGGGTTCAAATATCGTAGACTAGTGGCAAATTGGGGCTAAAGTCGTGAAGTTTGAACTAGGTATAACCACACGTGTCTGAGGATGCAAACCCATTTTGGTGTTGAAGTCCTGCATTTTATATGTCCATCCCTGAGCAGTACATATATGCAGCAAAATCTATAGGATCCAGGGTAAACTCTCGAACTTTTAAGTTTGAAATTTAATGAATAGCTACAGTCAAATGCCACATCGCAAACAGTTTATCAAATTGATGATTGATGATGCATTTTGTATCATAGTTTAAGTAGAAACCACTGGGTGGTCAAAACCGATTGCTGGATGATACCACAAAAGTGAAATATAGAAGTGGACACAGGTTTTAGCTCACTGTTTTTGGCATCTTTATCTTCATTAGATATTGTTACAATTCTCCCAATGTGGTCACCCCACATTGTGATTTCCCCGCCCACGTAATTAAACGCCCACACGCACAAGAACAGAGAATAAAAAGAAAAAGACCAGAGAGAGCAAGGCTGTGATAAAAGAGCACATATAAATATTAGTTGAAAGAAAGGGAAAGAAATGGCTCCATTCAGCCATTTCAGACTGTGTGGGAGGGAAGGAGAACTGCTGAAAGTAAAAAGTGATATAACTCAAGTAGAGAGTCTTATTTTATAATTTATTACCAACTGTGTGTGTGTGTGTGTGTGTGTGTGTGTGTGTGTGTGTGTGTGTTCCAAACCATAATAGAGGATAAGGCCATCGCTTTCTGTGCTGGCCCTCTACTGTTCATTTATACTTGATGATTTGATTTGTTCCAAGTGCTCACCCTGAAAAGGAAGCATCTATTTTTAATTACTTTAAACAAGGTACGTGACCTCTGTGGAAACTGTCGGCCCTATTAAAGTACATTAATCTTCGTTTTAACCCACGCTAATGTATAGTAATTGCACCACATGCAGCTTGGATCTGGTTCGTGAGTTGTGTTTAATGACTTCAATATCTGGCTAACTTTGTACTTACAACAAAAGGTCAGCACTCAAAGTGTTGACAGCCGCACTAATTTTGTGGAAACGGCCTGCCTCGGTTTGAGATCATCATGGTTTTAAGTCAGGCTACAATTCAAGTGTGTTTTTTTGCAGATGATTTACTGATTATTATCTGTTGTGACAGTTTTGCCAAGGCTGTGTTAATGCATGCAATCCCAAATGGCATATTTCAAAAGAAGGTAATTTATGAGTCATGATTAGATAAATATTAATTACTTTGCATGAGATATGTTTGTAAAAAAAATAAATATACATCTCAGGGAGTTTGTTTGCTGTGGTAGAAAGATACTCTTCAAATGCAGTTCAGTTTAGGGGGCAGGCAGTTTCTGTTTGCTTGTTGTGAGAATTTGAATGCATCACTGACTCCGAGAAGGTTAATAGTATGCAGCAAGTGAATGATCCGGGCAAAATCAATAAGAGATCATGGCTTTCACCGGGATTTACCCCGTCAGCATGTTTCATGGGAACAGCAGGTAGTCTCATTTATTCATTCATTTGACTGATTTAGAAACGGAGCAGAACAACACAGGAGTGTATAGACTGCTAATGGTGTGTGTGTATGTATGTGTATGTGTGTGTGTGTGTGTGTGTGTGTGTGTGTGTGTGTGTGTGTGTGTGTGTGTGTGTGTGCGTGCGCATGCGTGCGTGCGTGCTTGGCTCTACTCCATGTCCTGAGGCAGTGACTAGACTTTGATACTGACACACACACACACACACACACACACACACACACACACACACACACACACACACACCTTCCAGTCAGTGGATCAGAAATGTGTCAAACTGAGGTTTAAATTTCTGTCACTATAGATTTTAGCTCATAACGTGTCTGTCTGCTGGAGTGAAAGTGAGACACACAGACAGTCCTTAATCCTTGATACTTCAGGTGTCTCAGGTCGGCCACGGACAGATAACATCAGGAAGTTTCATTGATGTTTCCATGGATTGTGCTGATTGTCGGCTTAACATTGTTTTGTATTAATTGCCTGCTTTTTACATATCATACTTAACGCCATGATGCCTTACTCCTTTAAGCTTTTGATCCTGGTCAACTGCTTATATTTTGCTTTTTTTCTAAAAAGTTGTGTGTTTTATTTGTTGTTTTAATTGCCAATTTAACATCAGGTAGAGTTAATAGTCTTTCGGCTAACACTGGCACATTCAAATTGATGTTAATCAATGCGCATTGTCCCTGAGAATAAACGAATGAACAAGAAGGCTGTTCTTCTGCATCCCCCGTCCATGGCGGTACATTATTTAGCTTTTGTCCCGCCAGATTTGATTTTTCAAAGACACCAGCAAAACAACACAGTGCATTTAATAAACACAGCAGAAATGTCACATCTGACTGCTGTGTTAAAATGATGCATCAAACATTACAGGTACAGCTGAAAATGGCAATAGAAATAAACAGTTCCACATAACTCCACAATTCAGGTCAGCTGCCAGTTGTCTGCCCAGAGGTGATTGCTGCAATATCACAGTGATTCAGTCTATAGTATTTATGTCTCCAAGTGATCTGAGACTCAAGAGATTTGACTCGATTAGATTTGATTCCTTTGGGATTAATATTTCTTCATTAACATGCAATACTCAGTCAAAACGGTGCTGCACCTGTACTTCACTTTTTTGCTACCTCTTGTCTATATCATTCTGTAAAATCGTGTATTTGTGGACAGAGGGAGTGTGAGGAAATCAAAGGTTCCTGCAGCTTAATCTAAAGAAGAACTCAATTAGGTTATTTAATGCCTGTAAACACTCAGTGTTTTGCTCAAGAAGTCTTTTGCAGGTGAGACCTTTGGGGGAATCAAACCCTTCAGGTCACAGACCGCCACACTGACGCCCTCCTCATAACCTTTCATTTTTTCCTTCTGCCTAGGCGAGGATGATGATGACGAAGAGTGTGGAGAGGAGAAGCTACCATCGTGTTTCGACTACGTCATGCACTTCCTCACCGTGTTCTGGAAGGTCCTGTTCGCCTTCGTCCCGCCCACAGAGTACTGGAACGGCTGGGCCTGCTTCGTCGTCTCCATCTGTATGATCGGACTGCTCACCGCCATCATTGGTATGACGACAGATTGCAAGTTTAAACTCTAGGATACATTATAAAGTATTTAAGCAAATTAAAACAAATCAGCTCATCTTTTTAAGGGTTATTTTGCAATTAAAAGTCCGTAAGAGGCAAGTGATAACATGTATGATAACTGTATTCTCTAGATTTCACTGGTATTTAGTGAATTAATGAAAGCTTTCTGGATTTACAGTGTGACGTTATAGTGACAGAAAATAATTGATGCTTTAATAGAAGTAGTTTTAAGTACAGTGATAATGTTTATGTTCCTGTTGTATTACTACAGGGGACCTGGCCTCTCATTTCGGCTGCACAGTGGGCCTGAAAGACTCAGTCACAGCAGTAGTATTCGTTGCATTGGGAACCTCTGTACCTGGTGAGTATGTGGTCACTGTATGCTCTTGTATGTTCTGTACCATATGAATATTGATCCAGCACTATTGATGTTTTAATTATCTTAATTGTTGGACTTTCCGCCAGCTTTTATCAAAGACCTTTCACTCTCCACATTTGGCATTTAGCTTCTAAGGCCTTTATGAGCATAAATTCCCAGAGGTCTTCAACTTAGTGTATTCATCAATGACCCCTATTCAGGGAGTATACCTTGACATTTTCAATTCCTTGCTTTAGATATTATTACTGGGAGTTTTTTCCCCCTGATTTCTTTTCTGCAGCGTGAATACTGCAGAATAAAAGATACTGCTGTATTTCTGCAGTAATGGCTGTTTTATGAAAGCCTTATTGAAGTGAGCTCTTTGAAACAGCATCCAGGTGAAATACATTAAGAGGAGCTATCACAGGCAGTGGATAGGAGAATAAATTAAACAAATTACAGAGCACACAGAGTTGACTTTCACAGAACACATTGTAGCGCCTGCAGTGTGGCAGAAAAGCAACAGAGGTGTCAGATTTCCTGGAAAGAAGAAAAGTTTGTGTAGGAAGGTGATTTTGCACGGTATAGAACTTTTGAAGTGTATATCTCACCTTTGAGAAATTTAAATATTTTGGGCTGATGTGTTTCACCCAGAAGTTTGGACTCAAGTCTCATGATTTTGACTCGCGTGGCAAATTTGATGACCTTAGACTCGACCTAATAAAATCAGATTTGCAACTCAAACCTTGACTTTAGCACTGATGAGTCGTGACTTTACCTTTACTTGAGCCTTTGAATTTGAAAATCCTTGTTCCCACCACCCAAGCACACACAGATTAAAAAGTATATACTTGAGAAATTGTGCCACATATCAGTTCATTTTCCTTGATTTTCTGAATCAGCTTACAGTAACATTATTTATTACAGGCATGTTGATACTTAATTCCCCAGATCAACTTAATTTGAAACAATCCAACAGCATCCAATCAAGTTGCAGGAGGAGTTGCATTAGGAACTAATGTTACGTTATTGAGGGCCAGTTTGAAAAAGAAATGATACCAGAGATATTCTCATTCACATGCAAAAATTATGCACTGCTCAACAGTTATTGCAAAATGTATTGTAGAATATACAGAATACGTATTGCTGAATGCAAAACATGCAGGTCTTTGTTCAACATATGAAGCTGCCCAAAAACCAGCAAGCTGAGGCTAATATTAACATAGTTAGCGAGGTAATACGCAGCTAACATTGGCTTAAAAGCTTATTTGTGTGAAGACTTGAGACTGACTTGTGACTTGTAAAACAATGACTTTGTCGTACCTCTGGTTACACCATGAAGAATTTTTTTAACTTTGTGAATAAACATTGCCTTGATTTGTTGATTATTTAAATTTACACGTATTTATTCATGGGCTTTGGTCTTTAATTAGCACTGGGTTTTAGGACAAACCTCTAGATAGCAACATTTATTTTATAGAGGAAGAGAAAATTTCTAAGATTAGATTAAATAGATTAGTTAAAGGAAAGTAGTTGAACTGGTTGTCAAATAAAACTTAATTAAAACAAAGCCCTGCAAAATATATTTTTCCACTTTATTTGAAGTAATCAAACATCCAAAGAAAAAACTAGAAAATATTTATTTTTAAAGTGCACCACTCATGTATCTTCCCTGCTGTCATGCTGAGGGAGTTTTTCCCCATGTCTGAGCCAGTATGGCTCCCAGTCTCTCCAGTGTCTCTTTATATGTTGAACCCTGTTAGAGAAAAGAGTGCCGTCTGCAGACAGCAGCATGGATCATCCTCTAAATGTGAAAAATGAGTGGCGACCGTAGTGCCTGACTAAATATGTTTTAACCTTGGACCTGGTGTCCTGCCTTTGCGCACTCACACACACACACACACACACACACACACACACATGCAGACATACAGCACATGTTTGAATACTAGATGGATAACATGCAGACACATTAACAGCTGTGCAACTGTAATTAAGTTGAAGAACAGACTCTCGCATTCATATACTTGCACCATATTAAAGCTTGAAATATATGTTGTCCGCTGCACATCGACACACACACATACACACCTGTGCTGTGCCCACCATGTGTTTTTAGCATAGGGCTATTTGTCATGTCAGGCTCAGGTGGTCTCTGTCCTCCCATTTAGGGAGCTCAGGGATAAAAGTGATGTATTACATACCATTTTACACACACACACACACACACACACACACATATGTGCACATACAGAAAATGTAATATTTGAACACACACAAACAGAAATACAGGCTTGCTAACAGCTGCGCTTACAGACAAACGCACACACACACACAGCTGTTTGAGACACAGTAATGCGCACACACTTACACACACTGTGTGAAGCTGAAGAATGGAAGCAAAGTGGTTCAGCCTTACAAGGGCTCACAGTCTTATTAACAGGACCTCCCGTGGCCCACACACACACACTCACTCACACACACACACACACACACACACACACACAAAAACACTCCCTCGCAGAGAAACAGACCTCAAGTTCTGTAGTTATTGCAGTTAATAAAACCCATCCTGTACTGTGGTTCCACTATTATTAACCTCGTTTATCACAGTTACACAGTTTGCCAGGCTAACTCACTCTCACACACACACACACACACACACAGAGAGAGAGAGAGAGAGAGAGAGAGAGAAAGAGATAGTTACAAAACAACAGGAGTGGAGCTTGTAAATGAGAATCAGATACTCAAGAAACTAAAATTTGTTGTTGGTTTGGGATTCGGGTAAAACCTCTGAGCCTCATTAGTGTATGACTCCAGAGTATCTGTTAAGTATGCTGTGTATCATTTTGTGTTGGCTTCAGAAAATCAATGAATACAGATAAAAAAGTACAGTGCAATTAATGCTAGCTCTGGACAGTAAAACATCTTTAGAGGATTTATTATTACAGTATTTAATAAATGTGATATTTCAGGCCAAATATAAAACCTTTATATGTAGACTGACTTTAACTTTTGCGGAAACAGAAGCAAACTGCAGCAGTGTAAATGACATTGGATGGATGCTTATTTGACCATTTCGGGATTTGTCACATCTCTAAATCTGGGGGCATTAACGTTAATAAAGTACACTAAAGTGGCATTAAAGTCTTAAGAAGTTGCTGGGGTTTGCAGACTTCCAGACAAAAGTCTTTCGGCTGATCCACAGTGACCATTAGGATTATCAGTTTGAAGGTTTTTCAGGACACATTTCCGGATTTGTGGAAGAAAACACTGCTGACACATTAGGCCTCAAGAGACGCCAACAAAAAATTTGGATCCAAAGACTGAGCCCTCTAATTTTTGTGTAGCAGCAATACAGACTTTAAATGCAACAAGTCTCTGGAGGTTGAAGAGAACAGGGCATAAAGAGACATAAAGAGCTGATTATTATGCAAACTACCAGGTTTTGTTTCAATATTTTGGGGGAAACATATTCAACAGGAGTTTTAAAGGCCCTCACCACAAAATTTCAAGCATCAAACACTTCATTTCCTCCATTCTGGAGAATTTTTATGAACCAATTTATGCCTTTTCTGCATCAAAGGCGCATGTCCTGAATATTTATGGGGATATTTGCGCTGCATCACCCCCAACTTTGTTCTACAATCACAGCATTCAGCTGAAATTACCAGGAATTTAGCTCACTATATTAATAAGTAAATAGTGAAGCAAGCTTGGTCTCTGAAAGCAAAAAGGCAGAGATATAAACTCTGAATCATTGATGGTGCAAAAAGTGTCCCATGACAAAATATTCAAACAGAAAGGTGCAAATAACAAAAACACAAAACAGCACATAAAAAGGTAACGCCTGCGTAACTTAGAACATGTCAGAAACACTTAAAAATGTGCTGGGAAAATCGCACCCACATATCCCCAAAATGCTACAATAGCAATTAGTTTGTTAATCGATTAACCAATCAATAGAAAATTAACGTCCCACAAATCTGATTTATCTAAATGCATTTATCAAGAAAAAATAGTGATAAAAAAACAGTTTTTTAGTCATTTAGTCATAATAGTCATCAGTCACAACCACAAACAGAATTTATTATTAAGTATTGGCCAATCGTTGGATTTCTAGTTGCAGAAGCCCACGTCCACAAATGTTAATCAAACTCTGCTCAGTCAAAATGAAAAACACAGAATCAAGAAATCTTCATTGACATTTCTCTCCACCAACTAAATAGTAAGAACTGTGCCAGTCGTCCGACACTTTTCTCCAGAGCATGATATCTTTGAAAGTTCTGCTTAGACTGTCATGAGATTTGTTCCATATATTGTTATTAAATATTCAATGTCCCAAGAAAACAATTTGTTAGAATTTTTTTTAACCCCCTCACCTTAAGTCTAGTTTCACCATCTGCACAAATCTTCCCCTTTTGCCAACAGTTCGATCCATGACAAGGTATCACAACAATAAAGGGCCAGATTTCCTTGATTTGTTTCTGTGTATTCATGATCTCAACAGTAAGGATCCTAATGTTTCTGATGAGCCCTGATCTTTCTTCCATCACTGACAACAGGCAAAAACGTTGACATGCAGAAAGATTGCTGGATTGCTGCAGGAACATAAGTGCTCTCCTGAGTCCTTCCATTTAAAGAGGAAAGAGGGAGCAGAGGAAAGAGGGATGTGAGGTGGAAGGAGTGGATGTAGAGAGGATGGATGAGGTAGAAAGGAGAGAGAGAGCGAGGCGCTGGTTGATTGACACAAAGGGAGAGGAAAAGGGCAGAAAACTCTCCAGGGAGGTATACTCTCACAGAAGGAGCTGCAGCGTGAAACCTGTTTCACACACACACACACACACACACACACATACGCCGCTACCGAACATGCAGGCACCCACGCAATCACCCACTCAATCAGCCGCACAAGCACTCAAAGACCAATTGATGCACACAAACACACACGGGCCTCTGCCAGCTGGTGGAGGCATGGCGTCAGATTGGACCCAGGTGGCATCATTCAGTACCGCACACAGACTGTGTACATGCATGTACTACACACAGAAACACACACACATGCAGGCAGACAGGCACACATAAATATAGCCTCGATACACACACAAACTAAAGCTCAGCAGGTCTGTCCTTGAAGCTTTAAGGTGTGTGGACATTTTTCTTTGCTGGACTCTTTCTTTGGCCCATTGCCTCACCCTCCTCCATCCTCTTCCGGTCCTCCCATCATCCTCTTTTCTACCGCCAGTTTGGCTGCCACTTCAAGAAAGCCATTCCTTGTGTTTTGTTGGGTTTTTTTAATCTCCTTTCAC
The DNA here is from genome assembly GCF_026936395.1 of Plectropomus leopardus. Lineage (NCBI taxonomy): Eukaryota > Metazoa > Chordata > Actinopteri > Perciformes > Serranidae > Plectropomus > Plectropomus leopardus. Next base: position 8,168,791 of record NC_142188.1, on the reverse strand, counting down.
TGTATCTGGCACAAAAAAGCAAGAGGACATGAATGACTAACGAAGGGAAGATGGCAAAAAAAAAATAGCGCGAGATGACAGTGCTAACTGACCATTTGGCTGTTTGCTCAGTCTTTGTGCTCTCAGCGATGAGCCTATTGTTGAGATTTGGCTCTGCTCCTTTCAGAACCCCAAGGAAGAGCGTCCTTTTGGAGCTGCTGTAGTTTAGCAAACATGAAAAAAAATTGGACTAAGCAGCGCAATTCTGATCAGCCATCAGGCCAAGATTTGTTTGCCCCTGCAAACTGAGATTCAGCCTTGTAAATTATTGATCTTGGACCAAATTCAGCCTGTTCTGGCTGCCGGCGACAGAACACTGTAACAGGATTAAAGATTGTGGTTTCTAATTTAAGGTTCCCTGTCCGAATGTGGAAAACAGGATTTGCACAGTGTTCTATATTAATAATTAGAAGTGCATTTACCAAAAAGTGTCCTTCCGTGTGTCTAAGTTCTTGTGTAACTCACAGATGACTGCATTTTGAGGTCAGGAGTTCAACTTCAAGTGCAAATCTGTTTGCACCAAAGAACATTCAGTCAGTAGCACTTAATTTACACTGAATAGCACATTTTGTATTATTAAGAGCAATGCACTGTGACTGCCAAGGGCTCATCTCCCTCTAGCCCTAACTTTCTCAGTCAACTCTCTAGTGATTAAATGACAGAACAGTTACATAACTGCAGCACAAAAGTTTGGTCTAATGGTGGTTAAACAAGGTTGAAAAGGTCACAGTTTCATTGAATTTTTTTCCCTTTCGTTAAATTTCTTTTTTTCTGAAAAAATGATGTTAAGAAAGAGGTAAAAAAAAAAAAAAAAAATCTGTAATGTAACATTTAGAACTATGTATCACAAGAAAATGAGACCTGCCTGTTGTGCCCTCTTCATCATCATACAGTTGCAAACTTGTTATCTGTGTGGTCAGCTCTCTGTTAACGTATCATCAAGATAGCTTACCTGCCAATGCTAATATCAAGATATTGTTGACATACAACTAAAAAACCCAACACAGCACGTCATTTAAAAAAAAGTTCTGGGATCGCTCTTTTATGGAGTGCTAGGATGAAGCGCTTGGTGGAAAACCCGGCATCTCACACAGAAGCTAAACGGCGCCCTAGGTGTCGTTATAGTGACACCGGGGACATTGAGCAAGCAGCGTATTCTGACACCCTGCAAGCAAAACCAGGCTGCAGTGGCTAAAGCGGTTCCCATAACCTTATAGATAAAGGCACCTTTGATGAGCCTTCACTGAGTAGTTTATGTTAATCAAAGATGCAAAGCAGCCCAAATTTAAATTGTCTGCTTTTCTTTTGTTTCCCCGCCCAGATACCTTTGCCAGTAAGGTCGCAGCTACCCAGGATCAGTATGCAGATGCATCGATTGGTAATGTGACAGGCTCAAATGCTGTCAATGTTTTCCTAGGCATTGGGGTAAGTCCAGCGCATTTAAACATTGATTGGTTGATTCATAGCTGGTGTAAAGGAAGTGGTGCTACCATAGAAGTAATATCTATTGTGTATTTGTTATCTTTGAGGCTTCCACTGTTAAAAACATTCACGTTATTCAGTTTAATTCTGCTGATGCTTGACAGGTGGCGTGGTCCATTGCTGCCATCTTCCACAGCAGCAAGGGGCGTGAGTTCAAGGTGGATCCGGGCACACTGGCGTTCTCTGTCACGCTCTTCACCATCTTTGCCTTTATCGCCGTCGCCACGCTGATGTACCGGCGGCGGCCAGAGATCGGTGGAGAGCTGGGAGGGCCCCGGACGTCGAAGGTTCTTACCACCATGCTGTTCATCAGCCTGTGGCTCCTCTACATCCTCTTTTCCTCACTGGAGGCCTACTGCCACATCCAGGGCTTCTAATGCGACAAGAGATGACGAAGGGAACGGTGGGACAGAAGGAGATCATGGAAGAAGAAACCAAGGGGAGGTGGATGAAAGGATGGATTTGGAAATGAAGGCTGTCTCATTGATCTATCACTCCCTCCCTTTACGCAATAGATTGAATGACGGATGAATGGATGGATGTACAGATGAAGAAATGGAGGACGCATTTAAAAACAGGATTGAAGGAAATACAGATGCATGGAAGGACGACGACAAAGAGGAAAATCATAGAATCTAGAGTGATAGCTCAGAAGTTGGAACTGAGGAATACATTTTTTGTCTTGATCTATAAATCCAAACCAATCAAGTTGTCTTAAACCCATCCGTGTTTTAACTACATGATACTAATCCCCAAACAGCGTGTCCCAGCTGGTTCAACCATACAGAAATCAAAGTTCTCACCAAACAACGAGGCTATAACGGACCGACACACCACCAAAGCTCAAAGGATATGTGGCTTCAACAACAGCAATCCCATGAATCCCCCTTCAGTCGGAGCAGTGCGACGCCCACGTCCAGCTACAGTAACAGGCACGAGTGAGACAGAATAACTATCAGCTTGTACATGCATGACCAGACGATACTGAAACCACAATCAGAAGAAACCGGATGTATTGCCACAACTGTTTAATGACAACAAACTGTGTGCGTGCTGGTGTGTGACTGTGTGTTCGTGCTTGTGTATTGTGGGAAGATGGTCAAGTACTGTGAAAAAAAAAAAGCCTCTCGTTTTGCTGTCGCTGTGTGAGACGGAATATGCTTTCGTATTCGAGGTCTTTTTCGACTCCCACTCTCCCAGCCTGTAGAAACGCTGAGCGAGACTCTTATACGTGAGGGCGCGTTCAATGAAATGAAACGATTTGAACATCACTGAGGTGAGAAATGTAAATACAAAGAGCTGAACGTACATTGCAGCTCCACTATTTTCCTTCTGAATGTCTCGGTTACGTCATGCGCTCCTGAACGGGCCCTCTTTCTGTTGCTTTATACAATAGGTGTAAATGATTTAAGGTCTAATTTGAATCAAGAAGGGGTTAGCGTGCTTTTACCTTTAATAAGGCCACGTCAAAATGGCCACTCTACCGTTTAAAACTGTTAGAGATTATCATTGCATAAATATCTAGGTTAATCTTGTGTGTTTTTGTTTTGTTTTTTTAAAGCTGTGGAATTCCGTTACCGGGTTTTCCACTGATGAGATTACCACCAATATGTGTCAATCTTAACATTGCAATAGACTTTGAAAACGTAGGTACCGCCCTCTGTGAAACCTCATTGGTTGTCTGTTTCCTAACTGCCTCTGTCGATGTTTTTCTCACTTTGACGCCGCTCTCCTGTAGGTTCACTCATTATCCCTGTGTGTCTTAAGCACCTCCCCTTGGCTGGTCAGTGGACCAATCAAAATCCTCAAGGGCTTTGTAAGAAACAACCACTAATCCCTGACCCTAACCCTTGATTTCTAATTCTTCACATAGATTTGTCTCTAGGGGGCGAGTTAACAGGGATTTGTATTCTTTAACATCACACACCAACTGCTCAGAAGTGAGGACTTCCGTCCAGTGTGGCTTTAAAAGCAAAAAAAAACAGACAACATGACAGCTTCATTTAGTGCAAACATTGTCAAAACAAGTATCCAGACTTACCTAAATCTTAGCAAGGCGACCCGATGATCCAAAGTACTCCATCAGACGAGGCCTCCAACTTTCTTGGAGTCTTTCCCAGTTTATTACAAAGACCGCCTATAAATTGTGGTCAGCCTTATTCCAAATTAAACCATCCATTCAATTTTCTTTCCTGGGCCGCCTCCACTCTGCTTCTTAAATATACTACCCTTCAGGCCATGTGGATGATGAAGGCCTTAACCCAGAGGAAGCAATGAACATCCGACTTTATTGTTTCTTTATTCAAGGGCAAGTGTTTGTTCTTGACTGAAGACCCAAAGTTGAATCAACGTGATTCACTGCTTCAACCGGCCTTGGACATAAACCATTGGAACTTCACACTCAGCAGCCAGTTTTCAGTCTTAACATAGGAGCCATTACATGAAGGAATAGTTCAAGAAAAGTATTTGCTGCTGGCGTTGAAGTAGGATTACTAACCGATTTGAATACTGTAGGGGCATCTTGCATAGGGCACATTGGATCTCAGACAGCCAGACTCTGTTTAGCAACCTCACAGAGATTTGGAGACAATTGTTCAGATTTTTTATGCCCTATATCTTTGGCCACGCCACCCACAAAAACTGGGAGCTGTATCACAAAGTGAGTTCAGGTTAGTCAATCTTTCACTGGCGTCTCTGGATAACCAAGTTGCTTAGTCAAGGTGGAGTTTATAACCATTACACACAACATTAACAGATTAAAAGAAGCATGTTTAATATGGCATGATATACTTTATATAGCATCATCATCTGATTGGGTATGCAAAATGATTTTCTACCTATGATTTCACCTAGGTTCAGCAACGAAAACAAAGTGCAAAGCATGACCAATTACTACTGTGAATCAGGATAAGACATATATTAAACTTTTAGCACTATTTTTGGAAATTGTTTCGTCAACTTACTTCCAGCTTTAAGTCAAAGTCCTGTTGTAAAACCAGAGTAAATGTTTCCTTTCTTTCGGATGTAAACATAATTATAGGAAGCAAAGTAATTCTTCTGGTGTGCAAACATGTTTCTCTGTGCTCATTATCACTTGTGTCTTTATGTTTTTTTTAGTCTATTTAAGGCGCCTGTAGGAGTGACGACTATGTTTGTTCAGTTGATGCTCATTAGTTGTGCAGCATAAGCTACCATGTCTGATCTAGCCAAATCAAAAGTGAACTATTCCTAATACCAGAACGCCTCAGTGAAGCCCAAAGTGTAACTGACTGCTCTCACTTTATGATACAGGCAATAATGGGTTCTATAATCGAGTTAATTGTAGCTGATTTCATTGGTTTGAAGTACAACAAAGCACATTGTCTCAGCCCTCTTTAAAATGAATTTTGAGCTTGAATTTGACCGAAAGTCTGTGCGCATGCATTTAGAATATTGTGGCGATGGCTTAAAAGGCAGCTGAGTGTTTTGAAAACTCTAGGTTTGCTGTTTCAGGACACAATCTACAAAACAGGATCACAAGCAATGGCCAAGCTTCTTTGAAAACCCTTGCCGAGTGCTGGGCTAGCTAGTTAAACAGTAAACATTAAACTGCAGAAGTAACAGACACTAACTGGCTGGGAATTTTCTTTCATGATTCAGTCATATGCAAACAAGATAAACTATATCCTTAGAATACTTCTATGTGTATTTTTGGCCAAACGGGGAGAAAAACATAAAAGTGGCTTAAAATCCTGTCCTCTAATATGTGTAGAATATAAATCTTTCATCCTAACTCGACTGTCAGAGAGGTTTACACTTCAGACTGTTAACTCTTTTACTCCAAAACCACAGAGATCTCAACATTCACGCAACTTTCTGTATAAGTAGGCGCTCTAAAAGTCCATAGTTTGTTGAATGGCGCTATATGCATCTGAATTGGCCAGAACTTTCCTGCTGATGTTGTGTTTTTTTTACTCGATGTATAATATAATAAGTAGTATTTTAAATGTCATCTGTAAAGTAAGTAGTCTGGCCTAGATGTAATCCATTTAAAACTTGGCAAAAAATATTGTCACAGACAGCTTTCAACCCCTTTGAGAGAGTGTAGCTGAGCAGAGCCCTGGATTGGATGAGTTTGGCAAATTCACGATATTTTGAGGAGAACTTTCATTAAAAATACATAAAGGTTCCAGGTTTTGTAATGTGGCATATGTTACTGATTCACATGATGATTCACCTGGAATAGAGAACCACTCCAGAATGAAAATTTCAATAGGTAATGCAGCACAGAGGTCCGGAACAAGTCTTGTATACCGAAATCCTGGGAATTTTGGTATTGTCAGCGCCCATGTTGCACAATTTGGGAGGAACTTAACAATAAAACATTTGCGTCAACATTGCAACCCAATTACCAGAAAAAAAATGTAGCGTTGTACCACAAATATGGTACATTTGCACATTATTTTGTTACAGACGTGTTGCACTGGTGTTGGGTTTCGGCAAGTAAACCCCTCGGTTATGCTAAAGAAAAGACTAACGTTTCGGCTTTTAATACCCACTTTTGGGGGCACAATTCCTGCAGGTAAAGCAACAATGTCTCGGTAAAAAACAACTGCTTTTGCAGCACTATCTGTGCTGGAAAAGTAGTGACAGGTTGCTTTGAAACACCATGTTTGGTGCCTGAAAAGTAGCTGGAAACACAGAAATTACATTCTTAATCATAACCACTTTTGTTGTTTGTTGGTCTCGAACAGTAGTCTGCAGGTTATATATTATGTCCGTTTAGAAACGTTTATTTGCTACATATGAAACATGCAAGTAAAAGTATTTGTGGTTTGCAGAAACAATGACAACGTTTTCTTCTGGCGACTGAGCTAAACAGTGACTCACACCTTTGACAACTTCTTGCATTTGCCAAACTCTGCACAATGCATGGCTCTCAATTAGAGTAGCTGTTCTCTTGTGAAGGCCTTGGAGTGGCAGTTTACCCCTGTTTTGCCAAAGGGAAATCTTTCTATCAGAAACTTAGTATTTGCAGTCCAACCTGTGAGGGGTTTTCTAACCAATGGATCTTTCTTAAAACACCAAATATTATTCATGTTTCATTAACACTTTGAAAGGGGACTTGATGTTGTTTTAACCTAACCAGAATCTTTCTATTTAAATTTGTATGCATTTGTCTCTTCACTGGCATGGAGCTTAAGGTTTATACACTGTAAAAAGTTATGCTAGCTTGTGCAAAAAAAAAAGAGAAAAAAAAGAAGTAACATTGTGGAAGCTGTTTGCATCACTTTTTGAGTAACTACAACAAGGTGTAAATTATCTTTGATATCGCTAAATCATGTTGGATTTACTTAAAACGTGCCTGCTGCCTAATTTGTCAGAGTGAACTTACGCAGGAATGAAAAGCTTGCTGTAATGTAGTTGTTTGCATCAAATTAGTTTTGCTGCACAAACTTTTCCAGAAGCTAACATTTTTCATTGATGAGAAGTTAGTTATTTTGCTATGCCAGCTTCATTGCACCGCCTCTCTCAGTGTATCTACCTTGACTTAAAAGCTAGTCTGACGTGAAGCTAATGGCAGATTAACGACAGCTGTTCAAAGCACCACATGGTTTGGACCAAGGCAGGAAGCTAAACCCGGCTAACGAAATATTAGCTGCAACTACCAAGCTTGATTACCTGCCACCTGCTTAGGCGGTATCTAATATTTCTGAAATTTCACTGGGGTATTATTATTGGTTATGCACCTACTCCACTCCCTGACCAGTAAATTTGCTACTTTCCGTTAGCACTCTTAGTTTTTTTAGACTAATAAATACACAATAGAAACTCACAACATGTAATATTCCCACACCTGTTCTTCTTATTGTACAGAAATACAGCTGTACATCTTTTAAGTATAGCCAAACCATCTTGGTTATTCTTGTTAGTCAGTTAGTTAGTAAGTCCACTGACATTCATTCACAGGCTCCATTTTGGTTGAAATAAATCCTTAATTCACTGGTTTAGATGTAAAAAATAAATGCATGCTGTTACTCCCATAGTCTCTGCCTGCTGGCCGCTGGCTGTTTACAGTCCTATAACTTCTCCCTCCAATACTAGGTGTGATGGCATCTTTCAGCTCGGCTGCCTGTTTCACAAGAAGAGAATGCTTACTGAGCTCTGGTGGTGCATGCTGTGCACTACATACAATGAGTTTAATAGCAAGAGGAGCACCTGTGACGGTATTGAATATTATTCTGTTGGGATTTCTAAATACTTAAATATTTCTTATTACATAACGTAATACCGTGATACCACCCAATCCTATTACCCACCTCTAGCTCCCTGCCTTGGTTCGGACCTTTGAGGTTTGAAGGGTCAAAGGTTAGCCAGGCCACCGCTGTAAATATAACACTAAGAGCAAGCTAGGAGTAGAAAAATGAGCTACAGTAGACATTTTTTATTCTTGGGGTTTGAAGAAGTGGGCAGGGTTTTAAATGAAGGAAAAGCATTGCACTGGTTCTTGTCGCTTATGTGAGACGGCTACTACGTTGTTCCGTCGAAAACACTAACAGAGTTGCTTCTGATGTGAACAACAGATTTTGTTTTTGACTGATGTACACGATAATAATGTTGTACCTGGTGTAAAAAAAAAAAAAATACAACAGTGGTGAATCAGTTGTGAACCATTTACGATGTTGCTTCTGATGTAAAGATCGATCGTGCATTTTTCTTTGCGTCGTTCACTTAATAACTGACCGTCTGTCTGACAGACTGAGGAATAAATGAATGCAACACCAAACAGACAGACGAACGAAAGTAAGGACAAACACCCCTGCTGGTACAAATCTGAGCAGTGTCATGCTGAAACGCAGCTTCAGCGATTAATGTACTGTTGGGAAAAACATTACCAGAGCTATTCTCTACCCTTAAAGTAACATTTACAAGGATGATGATAAAAGAGGAAGGAGGAGATGGAAGACAAGGAGGATGAAGATGAACATAAAAGAAAAAAACATGAAGTTACAGCCATACATTGATTTCTGGGCCAGTGAGATTGAAATGGACTTCTCCTGCCCAGCATGTGTATTGTTATAGTGTCTATCTGTCCCTCTGTGTCTCTTCGCCCTCTTTCTGTCTTTGCTGCCGAAGCAACCAAAACTGGCGGCGATCCTTTCGTTCTGTCTTTTCTCCCCTTTCCTCCCAAATTCCCTTTTTACCCTCCGTCTCCCTATGCCATGTTTTCCATATTTTGGAATGTCAATGTGCTACTTGTTGACACTGTGCATGAATGATAACATGTCTGTATATAGTTATAGAGAATCGTATCCCATTCCCCTGGTGTTGACAAAAAATGGTTTGAATGTTGTACAGATTCTGGTTTTCTGTTCATCTTTTATTCTGTTCATTTTTTTAAATGTACGTAGAGCTTAAAAACAGTATGTTTTTAATTTAAACAAAGACGTAACTTGCACATTGATTAATTAACTAAGGGTTGTTGTTTTTTTTGTTAAAAAGGCAATATCTGCTGTTATTGAATGAGAGATGAGATCTTAAAGGAGTTATGTATCTTAAATAAATAATCTATACGGGAGTTGCATGGATTATTTGTACAAAAAAAAAAGACACTGCTTGCTACTTCTAATACCGTGACTGTATTCTCTGACAGAGGGCGAGGAATACTGTATGTACATCTAAAGGTTATTTTGTCATTAAAGAAATAATAATAATAATAATAATATTGTGTATATACTGTACAGTGTTATAAGTGAGGTGGACGACGTGGCCATCATGCTAACCGTAGAGAATTAATTCATATTTATTTAAAGGAAAACACTCACTACACTCAAGAATGACATATATTGCCTTTTTGGGGAAGTTGCTACAAGTTTCTTGCTCTTTCTTCTTTTATGGCTGGTTTATCCGTCTTTTTTTCCATCAATATCTCTCCCTGTGGTCTTATTTTTTAAACTGGAGGAACGGTTTCTATTTCAGACGGGCTTTTGGTTCTGAGTCTCTTTCCGTCTGTCTGGCTGCTTATCCCGCTGACTCAACAGTATCTGCTTGTATTCACCTGTTTTCTTGCGTGCGTATCCATCTATAGTTGACTACAATATATCTGCCCATGTCCCCATCTGTCTCTCAAAGGATCATTTGTCTCTACTTGACACACCATCTGTCTGATTCAGAGCCGTCTGTCATTTCTCTCGCTCGCTAAATCCATCTCTTTTCATCTTCCTTTCCTTAATCCCTCTTTTGCTTTTTCCACCTCCACACTTACTTCCCCTCACATCCACCCTTTTCTTTCTTTCTCTTCGCTCTCATGGGATGTACTTTCATGTTTGTCAGTTTGATTTGGTGTGTTTTTTTTTAAACTGAACAGTAACCGCAACAGTTATAATGTTGGTAATAATGAAGATAATATTTTTCTTTCTTTCTTTTTTTGTTTGTTGTTTTTGCCGCTGTCCTCTGTGTGTGCGTGCGTGTGTTTTAATTTAGTTTATTTCTATTAATTTTTTTTGTTGAACACCAACTGATCGGAGGAAAGTTGTTGTATGTGTGTTGCCACTAACTGTGACTGCTCTCCATGGTACTTCTGATAAAACCAATAAAAGTTTGGGATACCCTGTTTCAGAGACCCTGCGAGTCCACTGCCTTTCTAAAGTGTGTGTGTGTGTGTGTGTGCATGTGTGTGTGTTAAATCTGTAATGCACAACTTTAATATGAAAGCTTTGTTACTATGCAAATTGCCATTAGAGCTTACATTTCCATTTAGTGGAAGTAAATGGGCATCCAGCTCTTTTGTGTGCTGCTCTCTCTCCCTCTATCTCACGCTCAGTGTCCCGAACAAACAAACATTCATTTTCTTTTATATGTTCAGACTGTCGACACTGAAAATGACATTTGTCTGAATGGCTGACATCTCATTAACTGTCATCTGACTTGTTCTGTCATTGTGTCAGAGATGGAAGCGACGACTGCATCACCGCTGATTAATTCTGCCTGTTTTTTCATGTGTTGTGAAAAAATAATGAATGTGTATTGTCCCCGATTGTGCTCCTGCTGCTGCCTTTCCCTTTAACGCACATATTCGACGATCATTCTTTGTCAGACAAAATATAAATTATTAATTTGTATTCAAAGAAAAGCTCCTTTTAACCTACCAAAGGAAAGAACATTAAAAAGAATTAAATGTTTGACTAATGGACTAATTAAATCTACTATCTACATCGCAGCAGATTTAAACGAATTGAGTACAATGAGGTTCTCGCTCTCAACAAGTGCACAGCTTTAGTTTTTAAGAGCACATGTGCACGTGTGCTTCAACTTAGCACAAATGTGTAATGTTACAGGGTGAAGGATTTGTTTATCCAGACAAACTTTACTCTTAATATTCGCTAGGGGTGTAAATCCTTTAGTATCTCACGATTCGAATCGATTTTGATTCTTGGGGTAACAATTTGATTCAGAATCGATTCTTGATTCAAAACGATTTCCAATTCAAATTCGATGACCAATTAAAAATATAGGAGGTGTAATTTCAGGATGTACTCCAGTCTGTTTTGCCAGTGGCATATTATCCTATAAAAGCAAATTATGGAGGCTATATTATATACAAGCTTTTTTGCTGTAGAAGTGACAAAGTAAACACTGAGATTATTATATTTCAAAAAATGGACACACTTTTCCAAAAAAATTTCCATTGTTGTTGTTTTTTGGGTTGTTTTTTTTTGCAGTTGTTTGTGTATCCCATTATCTGCGCCATTCTGCAAAGCAGCTCCTCCCTGTGCTGCTGCAGAGGGCCACAACACACTCCTGACACTTCAGAGAGGGGCCTGACTCTCCTGCCTGCTCTGCCTGCAGTCAACACAGAGTTTACATCCATATGAGGCCCTGCTGCTTGTTACACTGTCTCCTGATTTACCCTTGTATTTTTTGTATTTTTTTTATTATTCTTATTCTTATTCTTATTCTTATTCTTATTCTTATTATTATTATTATTATTATTATTATTATTATTATTATTATTTATTTTTTTTATTGTTTTTATTATTATTATTTTAGGGGCTACCAGAGTTTATTTTAATGCACGAGGCGCTGCCAATAACACAGAGCGATAGATACAGCAGGATTTGACCAATCACAGAGCAGTTTGCTCCAGATGACGTATGGTTTACGTAAGCGGATACAAAGCGTCGGCTCATCTTCCGATTGGTGGACAGACCAAAACAAACCTCTGACCTATCTAGAGGAATCATGGGAAACCAATATGGCGTTTAGCATCGATGCTAATATACTTTTATCATCGAAATATGGATAAAATATGGACGAAAGACAACCAATATCGGATCTATCAGTATGTATTTATTGAACAACGTCCCGTCAAAACACCCGAATTCCCAGGCTGGATACTGAGGCCTCTGAAAGAGCTACGATGCACCGGAGTTTCCCTCTGAACGGCAGCTTTCACCGGCGAAACAAGTGAGTCGGTCCGACAAACGGTCTCAAAATTATTAAGACTTTTCTAAATGATAAAAATTATAGAGGCTTAAGAATAGACTATATATTAGGAAATATAGACTATAATCGATGTTTAGGATGTTTGAATCGATTCTGAATCGTTAAAAACGAGAATGGAGATTCTTATGTGAATCGATTTTTTCCTCCACCAAAACCAAAACAAACAGGTAATGGTGTTTAACAACCTGCTGCTTTTTTGTTAGTCTGGGGACGTTGTGTGTGTAGCTAAGGAAGGTGAAACAAGACGAGGATGAAAACATCTGTATGTAATATACTGAATGAATTTCAACAAGGACAAGACTTCATAATAAAGTTTTTATTCTAACTGACACACTTACAAGGTGTAAAGTACAGCGGAGCCAGGGGAACTTGGCTCTTCTTAATACCAAATTTGTTCCCCTCAAAATAGGATTTCGGAAACTTGGGGATCTCTAAAATATTAACAATATGCCATTTTTTCCCATGCGTTTCTATTTTTCTGTATCTTCATAATCATGGATTATGCATAAATCAGGCTATTTCTTTATTATTCATGCACAAGGGAGATTTATTAATAACTGACGTTAATGTTTGAAGTGGTCATTAACTGATTATTTTATCGCAGATATGCTGAAGTGGTAGTAGCAACAACTTTACGAATGTTTCTGTGTGCATTTGTTGTTCCCTCTTTGAGGCGTGCAAGCATCCAAACCTGGACCGACTGTTTTTGTTGTTTTTTTTAAAGTCTCTTATAAATTCAGTTCATTCAGTCATTCAGAAATAACCCAAAACTTGTGAGAATTACACAAGTACAACTTCAGCTTACCAAGCACCAGATGCCCGTGGATGTTGTCTCTTGAGCTAAATCCTGTCGCTCCGTCATGGCCTTTATGAGCACAAAAACAACTGTTTTGCCTGATTATTGCTGCTTGTGGCCTCATTTCACTGTTCAGGTCCTACTTCAAAGAAATGTGCCACTCCTAAACAGTAGTTTTTTTGTCTGTTTGTTTGATAGTAATTTCTTATCTTAGCGGTGACATCGTAGTGTTTGACGGTCAGTAACAGTGCTCGATGCACAATGAAGACAAAGACTTGATTGATTTTATAGTTTTTTTTTATAGCAGATTGGTCCAAATTCAGCCCAGTACGGACATCTGTTTGGCACCACATATAGCCCGAATATAGCCATGAAAGTAAGACTGCATTTGCTGCAACCCAGCAAACACTGAGATGTGGACTGACATCAAATCAAGACATCCCGTTAGAAAACATTTTCAAAGACCTGAAAAAACAGCTTTTCACCTTTTACTTTTAAATCACATCTCAACGTTACTAAGACAAAAACTGTGGCTCTGGCTTGTTGGATGTTTGACATGCTTCACTCTCTTGCTCTGACTCTCTGCTGTTGCAGAGTATTGTGCCGTCAGGTTAACATCATATTTGTGCTAAGAGCACCTGTCTTGGTTCAGAGACTTTTGCAGAATGAATGAAGCGTGGCGTTACTTCAGGCAGAGCACTCAAGTCACAATCACAATGGCATCACCTGTTTCCTTCATGCTTCACACTCACTGGCTCACTTACAGCCGTACGGCTGCTGGCTGACTTATAACATCCAGTCATATTCATACAGATGTATAGTGCGGTAATTAAATTGTGTCTCACTGTTTCTATGCAGATAGTCTCATGCTGATGCAGTTCCCTGCTGCAGCTCCAGCCTCCTCCTTATGTGCTATATTTGCTTGCCATTGTTGACTAAGATTTATGTGTTTAAAGAGGGGATTAGTTCTCCAGCAGAGTCCTCATTGCTGCAAAATGAAAAATCCAATCCGTTTGCTATAAATGGTCAACCCCTTGACGTAAATGTCAAAATTGGCAGATAGAAGCAAATTGCCTGTAAATTCGACAAACTCCAACCAACCTGACAGTGCTGGAAAGGAAGAAAAAATGATGGTTGACCTTTTCCAAGCATTCAATGTAAATAAGAGCGCACTTACAGTTGACCTTCTTGGTGAAGTTGGGGTGGGTCAAAGTGCAGTTTGGCTGTGAAAATTACAACCTGCAAAGCTTTTACCCAAAATGGTATGGATGGAGAGGTACCCAGCTGGTCAGCGTAAAGCCGTCATGTAACATCTGACTGATGGATGAGTTGTGTTTGTTTCTTGTCGTTCTTTCATGCTGCTGCTGTGACGGGTCGTGTCCATTTCTCTGGGTGCAGAGTGATAAATTCTTCCAATCACAATTAAATCTTCTTCCTGTTTTTTATATTCTATTAGAAACAACTTTATCCAGTTTTTGCACATTTAATGGGCTAAAGAATCTGGTGAGACCATTTTATGATATTTACTGCTTGCAGAAGGAGTCAGCAAAAGAGACGATTTGTTGTGGTGTGTTTTATGCTGGTGTTTCGTGTGTACAGGTGTCCGCCTTGACTCCTTTCATTGCCTTCCCGCTGCTGTGTCTGTCTGAAATCTCATTATGCTGTCACATTTGATTTCTAGACGGGAACTTGCGTGGACGGCCTCTGCTTGCAGGTTAGCATGCTGGGAAATTAGTGTGAATTTATGTCTGTATGTGTGTGCACGCTGCTCCTGAATACTGAGTGATGCTTAAACTGTCAGAAAGTCTGTGCTGGCTGTCAGACTATGCACAAGCACTTAGGGAGAGACGGCAGGACCAGCCTTTATTTTCTCTCCACTGTTCGCTTCTCTTTGTTTTAGCTGTCTGTCATGGCTCAACCAAAGCCTATACATTAAAAATAAAAGTTCAGAAGAAGTTTTTTTTGAAGAAGCTTTTGATGTACACACAAACTAGGCATATGATTTAAGATAAGTGAGAATCTATTTCTGCTCCTCTAGTTTCCTTGACAACATTTCAAAGGTTTTGTAACAGCAAAAACATTAGAATGAGATGTTTCTCCTCTTTGCTTTTTTTTAAGGATTATTTTTTGGGGCTTTTTAGCCATTATTTCGACAGGACAGTATTAGCATTAAAGGGGGATACAAAAGGGGATGACATGCAGCAAAAGGCCGAGGTTGAAATTAAACCCCAGGTGAGCTAAGCGCCCCGATTTTTCACTTTTCGACATGTTTTTGACTTTTGTCGTAGTTCACAAAATACGTCACACCGACAGAAACATCATGAACCGATATAACAGATAAATCTGAGTGCAAGTTTAATAATAACTACACATAAAAAACACATCAGGAGGTGAAGGGAAAAAATGCAAAGTGATCGATATTGAGTGGCAGGCCAAAATGATGAAAATCAAGCCATTCAAAGTTGGTCCAAGGACCACAATTTGATCCTGGGATGGACTTTGGACATACCTGCTGTAGTCTGTTTACATTAGTCTATTCCTTAGCGCGACATCAGGATTAATTTCTCTGTTTGGTTGTGGGTGTGTTTAACTGGGTGGCTGTGGCTCAGAGGTAGAGCGGGTCAGTCTCTTATCGGAAGTTCAGTGGTTTGACCACCGGTTCCACCAGTCAACATATCGAAGTATCCTAGGGCAAGATACTGAACCCCAAAATGCTCCCAATGCTGCGCCATCAGCGTGTGAGTGCATAAGGATAGCTATTGCGTAGAAGGTGGCACCATGTGTGGTTGCCTTGGTCAGTGTGTGGATGTGCCATGTAGTGTGAAAGCGCTTTGAGTGATCGGACTAATTCACATTATGGAAGTGGGGACACGTGCATAAGCCACATTTATACACCCACAATTAGCCATAAATGACAACAGAAACACCCTGAAACATCAGATTGCATGTTGATATTTGTGCCCGCTCCAAAAAGAACAGCAAAGAAGATGAAGTGTCTTTTTTTCTTTGATTGTGATGCATCAGTGAGGAACCAGAACCGTTAAACATGATCATTATGCACAGCTGTACGCGTGTTACGCTCCTCTCTCTCCTTCTGTTTCCTTCCTGCTATCTGTGTGAAAACTCAGATGTTTGGGGAGAATGCTGTTTTACCTGCAGGTAGTTGAGAGTATTAATGCCAATCTTATTTCTGTGCGTCCAGAATTCAGCCTTGCTTAGTAAGAAGACTGAAAGCATCGTGATGTAACACGCTGATGGAAAGTGCTTCTTCCTGTGGGTTGATTTTTATTTTATCTTCATGTATGTCTGTTTATGTATTTGTCCACATGCTGCATTAGGGTTAATGCCGCTCTTCCACTGGTGCCCCTCACAAGCATAACAATAAAAAGAAAAAAAATCCTCCAGAGAGTGTGGAGAGTGCCCAGTCTACATCCACGAAAATGTACAGTGACTTGTTATGTCTCAATATGTCAATCTAACATTGTTTCACTGTCTAGACGTTCTTTCGGTTCATGCATTTTTTTTATTCTTTATGCCTTATTTCTGCCTCTGAATCAGACATTGTTCGGTCCTGTCTCAGAAGTTGAGGATGACAGCTTGCCCCAGCTCTTGAATAACAATATCTGCCAGACTCATGCACAGACTTCTGAATAGAAATATACTGTCAAACAGCCAGGGGAGATCTGTTTCAACTGTAATTTTGATTTCTGATGGTGACATGTCCTTATGGACAATATTATAATACTAATAATTATTAAACTAAGAACTTGCAACAAACTTTGCACATCATTACTAGATGTAAACTTCCTGGCATGTTTTAAAAAATAGTTACAGTCCATAATCATGCTTCTTGGAAAACAGGAGGCATGAAAAATAAATGTAGTCACGCTCAATGGAAGAATACCAAACTTTGCTGTGCCAATAGATTTATACAACTTTATAGGATGCAAGACACTATAGAGCATGATTCTGGAGCGTCTAAGAGAGTGTTGGATAATGTCTTTCAAAAGAGCCATTTTTGGCCTTAAATTGTTTTTAAATCTCTCCGGAGCTACAATACATATTTGTGCCTTACAATGATGGTAACACAGTTTATTAAGATATTATTAGCCATCAGAATCACTAATAGTCCAAGATGAGTGTTCATTAATGGTTTACCACAAACTAGCTCCTCTGTAGTGTGCTATTTATGATAATTTGATACTTAAACTTTGCAGCTTTGGTGGTGAAAGCAAAAAATTTACTAAAATCTCTCTTTTCCTCTGAAACTGTTTTGATTCAGAATCAACAGCTAGCTGAGCTAGGGAAGCTGAAGACAAGCCATGGCTATTGAGGTTCATCAAAATTTAGGAAGGGGCGGTAGGCCATAGATGTATAACGCATATTTAGGTTGAAAAAATTTATTTTTATTCAGTGTGTAGGATACACATTTTTACAGCTGGAGAATTACAGAATCTTTTTAGGCCTACAGTATACATAAATAAAAATTAAAATGTAAAAAGTTCCCTGAACTTTTATATCAAAGCCACAGAGAGGGGCTTAAGACCTAAATGTGGCTCCAGAGCTGCAGGTTGCCTACCCCTGGCCTGGTTAAAGATTGTGTGTGTCCATGAAAGATAATGTATCCTTATCAACCCTATAAGTGTGTGGTGTTCCACAGGGCTCTATTCTTGGTCCCATCTTGTTCTGCTAAGACCTTATTATTTGTTGTTTTGAAATGCTATCTCTGTTATGCTGGTGATGCATGATACATTCAAGCATGTACTTGTTCTCATTGGCATGTTCGTGATTTGATTATCCTCCTGTTGAATTACCATGCAGTCCCACATCCTGTAGATCAAGTGGCATTTATGTGTTAGTAATGTCAAGCATGTTGAATAAAGACAGAAGGAGGAAGGGCGATGTCTGGATGTCTGGGAAGGCCAGGGGGTTAGGTTTTAGTAATGGGACTGTCACATCTTCCACCGAGGACTAAAGGCCATGGTAGAACCAACACACACACACACACACACACACACACATACACACACACATGCATAGAATAAAATCCTACCGCACCATTGTCAGGCACAAATACTGTACATCACTGTTGGGTTTTACCTCTGCTGTTGTACTGGCTTGATTGACAGACTTTCAAATACTGTGTGTGTGTGTGTGTGTGTGTGTGTGTGTGTGTGTGTGTGTGTGTGTGTGTGTGTGTGTGTGTTTAAAGTCATGTTAGAGCAGGTGTTTCACACACATGGCACAGATTGAAACTGAATGTCAGGCAAATACCAGATCATGAACTCTCCCCCACACCCAGTATATATATGTGTGTGTGTGTGTGTGTGTGTGTGTGTGTGTGTGTGTGTGTGGAGAGAGGCAAAGAAAGCATCTCGACCATTGTAATTGCCAACGCTCATGCAGTAGAGGATATTCAGTTCAGGGTATTTAAAACCACATTTAGCTGTTGTTGTTTATTCTTGATTTGTATTTAGAGCAGCCCAGATATTGTGGCATGGATTCAAATGCAGCAGATTTGTCAGCTACATATTAATTCTGTGAACTCTGCTCCAGTGTAGTATAACAAAAATAGGTCTCAAGATTAGTAATGCTGTTTACGCCAAATTCCTACCTCACCTATGTTATGTAACTTAAAAACTGTAACATCAAACTCTTTTTTTTCATCTTTTAGGTGACAGAAATGAAAATTAGTCATCCTTAATGTTTATTTTTAATGGTTTCAGAATGATGAAGACAGCTAGAGAACAGATACAAAATAGGATTGTAGGCTCTACAGGATGATTTTTTCCCCTGGATTTTTTTGTTATCCTTATTTTGTCCAAAGGATGTACACATATTTAAGTATTTGTTTATGTCAAATGACTTGACAAGTAGTGCATATAGTTGCAGTAAATGGGGAAATATCTTCCAGAGGGAACATGCCAGGCTAAGCCCCAACAAAAAACAATTACAAATCTATGACCCTTGATACACTGCATATGCAAAACTTAAATAGTTTTGACATTTGTTTTATTTAGTGTATATGAGCCCTGCTAAAACAGGCTAAATAATCCTAATAGTTATGATTTACACAAATAATGGATCCAGTCTTTTTTTATTTCACTTCCAAATGATGGACAAAACTATACTATCATTAGAAAGCCATCACCAAAGGAACTTTATCGAAATAAAGCTATCTATGTGTAAGGAAGACTTTAAATGTCAGTTAAGAAGAAGGAGCATTTTGTCTTCTCCGTTACAGGCTACCAAAAGATTATTGCATTCATAAGTCACACTGTTGGAAAATCAGAATCAAAAGACTTCCACTAAAAAAAACAAAGTCGTAAAAAGGATAATGCAATTTTTGCAACCAATTTTTAGGTGTCCATTACACACCAACAGTCCCTGCTCACAGCTGACAATAATGGACCTTTGATAAATAAATACTTCACTATGATAGATTGTCTCTCTCAAGCAAGTTCCAAGTCAGTGAAAGTTAATTTTCCCCTTGGTGAAATGAATTGAATCCAAAGGCTGCGTTTGAAGGTAGGAAATCAATCTAAGAGCCTATATGGCTCTGCAATAATGTAAAGTGTATGCAATTTGGAGTTAATGGGCTAAAGCGTGTAAAAACCACCAGTATGGTGCTTCAACACTAAAGTGTTATTCCGCTCTTGAAGTTGCACTAATCAATAGATCTTAAAATGATGATGGATCAAATGACATGTAATGTGAAAGATGACTCTCACAGTGATGAACCCATAAGGTGATATAAGGTGATATAAGGTGATAAAGTGGCTGAAGTATCATTTAAAGCTGGGGTATGCTGTTTTCTAGAAAGCAGAATCTGAAAGTGTGCTGCCTCCACCTGCAGCGCTCAGCTCTCTGTGCTAACCCCGTCCCACCAGACAAGTACAGTAATATACATGTGTATGAGTGTTTCCCATACTTTGATTATTTAATCTTCTTTAATTGAATCTTTAATCTCTATTTCAGACCACAGATGAGAGAAGAATTAGAAACCAACCACAACTCATAGTGGATTGCTCAGCTGGGGTGAGGGGTGGCAGCAGCTTCAGGAAATTACCTTCATTCAGCAGCTGTAGCAACTCAAATTGAGCGACTGTGCCAGGTCTAACCTGTGTTATGGGAGCAACAGAGTCGGGTTGTTGGGGTGGTCTGGTCTCCCAGTGCTGGCTGAATCCTCATTCCCGCTGCACAAAAAACCTGCTAACACTCGCTAATATCTGGCTTTTTATTGCAATGAGAATGCATACGATCGGCATTTACACCTGGTTCAAATGACTCTGCAGTAGTCACCGGGCGCTAATTGGAACACAACACCCTGTTGAACACAGTAAATTCAGCTCCTTAACTGGCTAGATGCAATTACACACACCAACCCAAATTACTGTCTGTCTCCGCCCCAGCAGTGCTTAAACATTGGTCTAAATTAGTCTGCACTGAGTTTGAGACAGATGGAAATTTAACCGATAAATCAAAATATAAACAAAGATATAAGCCCCTGTCCATGCTGCTGCATACTGTTTAACTGTTCTCCTGTCTGTCTGTGACGTCGAATGTACACACCAAAACAACCGCCACACCAAACGAAGAAAGCCATACGCGTCTGCTGCAGCGCCGTGTTCACAGCTCTGTTCTACTGGCAATAGGAATGCAGTCTATCAAATGGGCTATTTTTAGCAGGTTTACCCGTGTTTGAAAACCTTGTGTGCATGGGCTAATTTTGTGGGAAAGGGGTATTAGTTTAAGTTGCTGCAGCCACTGACTGGGGGTCCATCTCATTCTCACGTATTCTCCTCCTGGTGAGTAATTAAAGGCTCTAGCCACCTACATACGCATGGACGTGACCTGGCCACAGCCATGAGCTTTTCTGCCTAATTTTACACTAATTTCGCTCTTTTAGACTCCCTTTTTGATAAATTTGTCTTTCGTGATCACTTTGCAGTGTAGGTAGTTGTTGTCAATGCTGAAATAGAAACTTTTTTTGCACGATTCTCTGCCATCGAATCGCCTTTCACCGTTTCACCATGAAACGACCTGTGATTGGCCAGAATCTCTCTTCACGGTTTAATTTTTTTTTTTTATAAAGCTTAAAAATAGAGGGAAAAATTGCTGAAATCTATTTTTTTCTCAGACCACTTGAATTACAATATGCTCAGAGGTTTTTATGGGATTTTTGCACAATGATGCCAAAATAAAACCAGCCTACCACAGCTTTCATGCAGCTTTATAGTCCCTGAAAACACATATTTGTATGGGTGATCTGGATCCTATATAGATACACTGATTTCTGCCTAAGGTCATACAAGTTTTTTTTAAATTATTTTATATCAAAGATTTCTGTGTTTTCTTTTATCTTTGTGAACTTGTCACTGGTTTAAAGTCGGCAGGGCCCATGTGGGAAAAAGTGATGTCACATCTTTCCTTTGCACCATTTAAATCAGAATCTGATGACAGCTGGTGCCTCTTTTCATTATTGCCAATCAAATCGGATCTAACCATGCACAGTCCTAATAAAGCAGATGAGTTAAAAATGTCAAAGTCATATAAATAATAACTTAAGATGTTTTTTAACTTAGATTTTTGCTTATTTAGTGAAAAATATCATAGTTAAAGAGAAATATTTTTTAGTTTCCAGCATCCATCATTCTGCTCACACCTTCCTGTCCACCGCCCTCTGTCCCGTTCTCCCTGTCTTTACATCTGATCCTCCTTCTCTAACTCATTCTCTCCTTCCCTCAGTCTGTCACCCTCTCACCTCCCTCTTCCGCTGCTCCTTCCTCTCTTCAACCTTTCCGCCTCCTTCTGTCCCTTCATTTCTGTCTTGATTGCTCCTGTGCCCTCTTTTCTCTCTCTCCCTTTCTACATTCACAGCTCTTTCAAAATCTCCCTCTCTGTTTCTTGTCTCACTTGCTTGTCTTCCACCCTCTCTTTTGCCAGGAGTTGATGACCAAGTCCGCCTCTTTTTGACTTGCACACACCCACACAAGAACACACACACACACACACACAGTATTAAAACACAACTGAGTTTACACATCTACATTTACATCTACTGAGACAAACACGCTCGACAGTATAGGTTACTCAGTGTCAGTGGCTGTTCTCTGCTGCGAGGCTGTGGGCGGCGTGATGATGTCGAGTTACTGTGGCGATTTTCTGTTGCCGCGGAGACGCTTGCACGACAACAGACGGGCATGGCATACGAGCACAGACACGCGCACAGACAGCCATGTGCACACCTACTCAGGGCCAGAGAGGGGAGATGGGAAAGCAACATGTCAATGTGCTCTGACACACACACACACACACACACACACACACACACACACACACACACACACACACACACACACACACACACACACACACACACACACATATCCAGACATAGAAGCTCTTTACACCCGTGTACTCCCACATAAACACCAGTCATCAGGTGGAGTTACTTTAATAAGGACACTCTGACCCTCCTCTGGTTTTATTTTAGAAGTGGGAATCACCTTATGATCTTTTGTCCATATGTGTCCACCGGAGTTATGAAGGTAGAGAGACAGAGGACAAGGGAAAGAGAGAAACAAGAGACAGGAGCATCTTCTGAATTCTTAAAATTACACAAGATATGAAAAAAGACTAATAATAGGTTTCTACACGTGTTGTCTTTTTCAACGTGTTTTTCCTTCTCTTTATTCCATTTATGTGTGGCAAAGTGGATTTTTTTTACTCTTTGAATGTTGCATTTTGGTTATGTGATGATATTATGTTAATATTGTTTTGTTGTGGATTTTTCTTAGTTATAATTTATTTATAACAAAAAAAAACTAA
Organism: Plectropomus leopardus; assembly: GCF_026936395.1. Taxonomy (NCBI): domain Eukaryota; kingdom Metazoa; phylum Chordata; class Actinopteri; order Perciformes; family Serranidae; genus Plectropomus; species Plectropomus leopardus. The sequence continues at coordinate 8,146,158 of NC_142188.1, read as the reverse complement.
CCCTAACCCCACCAGTAGGGCCGAGGTTGGGCCTTTTTATATAACGGATGGATGGTAATAACTTTTTGCACATAATGTAATGAATTACTGCATGTGGGTTATTACAACATGATTACAGCTGCAATTTTTTTACATAATAAATATGATAACTTGACTTTACATTATGCAGTTACTGCATTATCAGTTGCTAAATATATAACTAGTTTCTCTGATAATGATATGATGGTATCAAAGTGTCTCAAAGTCCACGGAGCATTCTGTCAGAAATCAATCACTTTCTGATCTTGCCCTTTTTGATTTGAACACATTTTTCCCAACATGTTGATTTACCAGAATAAATTAACCATTCAGTAGACAGCAGCCCTCAGAGTCGACCCATACTGGACAACCACCCGTGTCGGTGTTTCTCAGATCGTTGCTCATCGGCTGTATTCATTTGAAATATGTCGAAATGTTCTGTGATGTCTGACGTGATGTCTTCGTGTATACTTGGCTATGAAAGGAGCATTTTGCTCTGCCAAGAAATCAATCTTAGCTGAGCTGAATCAGACGTATCTACAAAAAGAGCTGTTTTCAAAGATCAAAGATGTATAGGCAAGATTAAAAATGCAAAAACAATAAATAAATAAATACAGTACAAACATAAAAACAGATGAAGATAAAAATGAACATGAGCAGAGAAAGAGAGAATCAGTGCTTTGCAAATGACTGCTAATTTGCTGCAGTACGGTGTATGTAAATTCTATGAGCCACTTTTTCATTAGTTTGTGTGTGCAAATCCAGTCAGATTTACGTTACACTGAATAATAAAGCCACACTAATTTGATAGGTGGTGGGAGCAAAGGGGAAAAATCGGAGAGAGAGGGAGAAAGAGAATAAAAGAGTACGAGAGTAATAACACCAATCAGACAGCATTAGCAGAGCAGAGAGCAGTAATTGGAGCTGTGAAGTGTGACTCATCGACAGCTAGCGAGACCTGACACACACACACACACACACACACACAGAGAGAGAAAAACCATCAACCACTTGTACCAATCTCCCTCTTTCTTTCTGTAGTCACTATTATCCCTTGTCTAAGTAACTCACACACCTTCCCTTTTATGCACACACATCCATAACTTTCTCCCATTTATAATTCACTCACAATATTTTGCACATGCCTGCTTTCTTTACGTCTCCACACTTTTCTCTAATCTATACAGACATACATGCAATCAAACACACTCTTTTTCACACATTTACACCAACACAATTTCCCTTCCCGGCTTGACATTCACGCAGCGCTGCCAGCGACGCCACTTTCAGAGCGCCTTCCTGTGCCGCTCGCCCACCTGCTGCATCACGCACCATATCCCACAGACAGAAAGCATTTTTTCAGCCTTTCTGAGTGAGAAACACTTAACGAAAAGTGCCATCTCTCCTGAGAACGCCACTCAAAAGGTCCCCTTTTTGCAGCGTGCGTTTCCTTTCACATACATATAAAACAGTCCAGTGCAGGTGGAGGACAGGTTGGTGTGCTTGTGACCTTTCGATATTAGTTTGGTGATATAAGAAAGTCACAGCCGTGTGATTTGAGTCCAATTTTCTAGCATTACTTTGATGGGGGGAGAAAAGAAAAATCACTCTTCCATTATCATAAAAAGTTTTTGAAAAGGAAGCTCAATAAGTTTACTTATAAAATGAAAATAAACATCTGTACTTTATACAAGCTTAGCTTTACATAAAAATAAGACGTGTTACAGTAGTAATCAGTAACCATAGAAACTTGTTTCCTATGGCTGTGCGTTTGCAGAGCTGTGAATACAGACCTTCTACAACGCATGATCAAATATGATGATCCGTTTCCAAATATGGATTTAAGGTTGCGAGGGGAATCTCTTTTGGAAAATGAATTTAATTTGCACGTTATCATCGCTGTCGCAGGCTGTGCTGTGTGCATTTTTACCGTTTATTGGCAACAGGGCGCTCACTCTCTGTATCCAAATCCAAGGCACAAGTGTTGCTAAAATGTATGATTTATCAACAGTACCAGACGTGATGGTTTAAATAAACTTTTGGTTTGACTCTGCCTGAACGATCAGTGCCCAGTAAAAATGTGGAATTCAGCTCTTTCTTATGTAACCTTTGTTATTGTGCATATCTCACAATTATAAGGTTTCTATCTATGAACCTTGTTTGGTTTTTTTTGGTGCTAATTTCCAGGTAATTTTCTTGTAATTTTTCACTAATTTCTGGGTCATTTCTTCCTAAGTTGCTCATTACCTTCTTGCAATGTTTTTTTTTTTAAGAAATCAAGCCAATATGCCCAGGCTTCAAAGAATTAATCATCCATTTTAATATTTCACTATCAATAGCTTACATTTAAATACACTGCGTGGATACTTTGTTAAACTGCGCCCCCTCTGACAAACATCTGTCAGGTTATGAATGACCTCTTGTAGAAAGTTACTGTTTAAATTGCAAATAGTGGCGCCTCATAGAAACTCTGTTCTGTGATCAGTGCTAGCGTGCGTTAAGCAGGCCGTATAAATAACGGACATAGCTACCGTGACGTCACACACTGATTTGAGGAGGAGTGAGGGCGGGATCTGATTCAGACTGCAGAGACGCCTTTTAATAAGCGTAACTTTGAGCCTTCATAAAATGTAAATGTTGTAAAACTTTTCACCCCCTGTACAGTTGTCATGAATTTTAAATTAGCTATAGAGACCAAAAACGTTTATTGTATTTCTGCTGAAAGTTGGGCATTATAACATGGGGTCTGTGGGTACTGACTCACCTGAACTGTTTTAGCACCGCTGTGTTGGCTTCATTTTTCAGCCTCAGAGGTTGCCTCTTGGCTGGAGATTAAAGTTAGTGATTTTGGACGGACAACATAAATTCCTATTTAGACTTAATCTTTATTTAACATCATTTACGATTGCTTACTTAAACAGCTGATCAGTGGTTCAGCGTCAGACAGCTGCTTCTTGTTCTGTGGTGACGGCTTTTGTTGCTAATTAATGGACTGATCACGAGGCTAATTATGTGAATATGTTTCGCTGTTGATGCTTCAGTGAACTTCAACGACCACTAAACGTAACACAAAGTGAGGTACACATGTGATTTAAGGAAGAACAGATGGGATGTTGTGCACAGCGTCTTTTGTGATTAATTTAATGTACATCACACACACGTCTGTGTGCATGATATGACGATGTCAACATGATGTACTGAATTTTGGACGTCAGGAACATTAGCTGGAGTCACTGGCATCCTTTAAAAAAAATACATAACACATAGCTGCATTTCTCTAGTTCTACACTCAAATCATAAGCTAGCTCCCTAAATTGCCACTCAGCCATCAAAACTTTGAAAAACCCCTGAAACATACAAACCGGGAAAACTTTCTTGGTTAAATATGTTAAGTTATCTTAACAAACAACCACACACTTTTCTTGAGACTGATAAACTTTTAATGACACTTACAGACTAATATGTGTGAGTCAAATTTGAAAAGCCGATGTGAAACACACTTAATAGAAATGACATTTAAACCCAAAATTCATAGTTGGCCAAGACACTTTTGTATACACATTTAGTATATTATTGCAGACAAGTTCAGCTTCTAAAGCAGTAAGGTAAGCTCTCTAAATAAATTACAAACTTTGCAAAACTCCTTCATTTTTGTAGTAAAATATCTCTCTTCATTAAAGGGTAAATATCCTGTGATCGATGCTGTCCGGTCTCGGCTCTCATGCACTTGTTGCACTGTGATTGAGGCTTTGATCCGGTTGTGTCTCTGCAATACTCAGATGCAAACTGTCATGCCTCTGCTCGCATTCGTTCGTCTCATCTCGTCTTCCTGAGCTTTCCGTCTCGCCCTGATTATCTCCTTTGCTCCTTTGTTCTCCATCAGTGCCTTGCACCCGCTCTTTCAGATGCACTCCATCACTTTGTTCTATCGTTTTTCTCACCTCCTTCTTTTTTGTACATCTTGGCTCGGTTCGTAGTGTTCTCAGATTGTCACTCGCCTTGATAAAGTAGTCCTCCAGCTCTGCCACAGGGCCGTTATCAGAGAACAGGTAGTGCAGGTATGCCTGAGCATACTGATCTGAGGTGATAAGGTCCAGGTTAATGGAGGGGGACACAGTTGCAGAGGTGGTATCAGGCCCGGAGACTCTCCTTCTCATCCCTGTTAAGTTCAACTTAGATCAGTTAAATGCACCTCGACTGATAATATAAAAGAGTTTTCTTGGATACTTTGAAAAGGTCTACCTGTCTCTGTCTTCATGGCGGATAGAGGGATGGTCACGCTTTTTCCCAGCTCTTTGTCCGTCACAGTGAGTCCCGTCATGGATCCCTCCTCTGGCACCTCGCTGGAGGGGTCACATGATGCCTGAAGACCCCCTCGACATTTCACGACACACACTGTATTCGACTTATAACGCCTTGAAAAAGAGATGGGATTTAGAGGATGGAAGGAAGAATTGGAAAATAACAGAAAATTTCAGTCAAATCAAAACAGACTCATTTATTGGTGGATTTTCCACCTTATAAAACAATTTTGGGCTCAAATTATTTAATTAAGTACTTTAAAATTGCATTTTCATTGACTCAAACAAAAATCCAATGATGAAAAAATCGTATTCACTTTTGGCTTTCGTGTATTTTTCCCCTTATTTGTCCCAAATGCTGTTGATTGTCATGATTGCAGCTATTGCAGCATCTCTAAATGTGAGCTGAAGGTTTAGTGCTAGACTTTGCTGACAGTCTGACGTGCAATTTCTTGTGTTTTCGCTGTCATATTTGGAGCAGGCTGGAGAGCTTGTCTCCAAGCAGACAGCCAGGCCTTGTGTGGCTGTGGTTTCCACTGTCAGTACGCTTTAATAGGCTCCTGCTTTCACTGAAGTGCTGAGTGTTTGCAGTCTGACAACATGCTCTCAAAATCATCAGTGTTTTGTAGTTGGACAGTATTCTGTGTAGTACACCTGCTGCACAGGTTGTCCACCCACGGCTCCAGAAAAACATCATCATCAAGTAGACTTCATGGCCCTGTGACTACCTTGTGCAATTTTATTTGTTGCTGCAAGTTTAATTATAAAAATAAATAATGATAAGTCACTAACACTTTTTTGAACTCTAAGTCATTGCTGATATGCAGCCCCAATAAAATGGAGTCAAAAAGTTGACTCGAGTTGTACTGTTAGGGCAGAAATAACAAACTGACAATAAAGATTTAGTGGCGACCAAAGCCAACTGTGTTGCCTGTGTGTCGCAGCCAAACAGCCGCACTTGAAGCCATCCCAAAGACCAATACCAAAAGGCCTGCTATCACATATCTTCTGCACCTGTACGCAAATGAAATAACTCTCCATAACAGCAGGTGGCAGAAGTCTGTACTAGTTTACTTTGTAGATAAGAAAATTACAAATACAACCCCACAAACCCATTAGGGCACCACATACAGACGTGATGAGAGCTTCCACTTGATCGGTAGACGGCTGCAGCTACTTTATTACCTGTAGGCAGGTATGATCTGTGTGAGGTCGTCCTTGTATTGCTCCAGTGCCGCCCTGGCAGCCAGCGGCTCGGCCTGACCCTCCAGAGCCGCCAGGTGAACCAACATCTGGGTGTGAAATGCTGCTCCGCTGGCCCAGTGCCTCAGAGACCTGGAGGGACAGACGGGGTGAGAACAAAACAGACATTTCATGACTGCAGGCTCTTTAACCCTTTAACACCTGGAGCGACAGCAGTTTTTCTGTGCTGCGTTGAGACACCTCTCAAAAACACAAGAAAAAAACGAATGACCAACTTGGCTAGAAACATGCCGCAAAGTGCAAAAAAAATAAAGACTGACAAGGAAATTATCTTAAAACAATCATTAGATATGATAATAAAAAAGTGTCTTGAAAACTTTATTTATAATTCTCATATGTACTTAAAATTATGTTACAGAAAGAAAAGAAATATCTTTTTTGCTTTTCTTTTTTTTTAAAAAACATATTTTCTTGTAACTTTTTACTAATTTCTTGCAAATTTGGGGGCCATTTTTTTGTTAAGTTACATGTTGTCATCTTGCCACGTTTCTAAGAGAAATAAAGCCAATTCGCTCAGGTTTAAAAGGGTTATCCATCGCATGCATCTGTATAATGCTCTTCTCTCCTTCATGCATCTATTGTGTGTTGCACTCACATCTACTGTTTTCTCTCACCTGGAGTCGCAGTCTCCTCCCAGCAGGCAGGTCTTCAGCTGGGTGAGGTTGAAGCTGAGCTGAGCCTCGAGTCTGACGGAGTCCTGGATCAGCTTGCTTTTGTCACTCAGGTTGATCCTGCAGCGCTTCAGGTACTCCTCCATCACCTCCTGGAGCTCCCAGACTCTCTGCTGGAGATTGAAATTCATGGATTCATTACTGTCCTAAACATCTAAGTCATAACTTTCTTGTTACACTCAAAATCAAGATTTATAACAACATTTTTTGGCAGGCTTATTAAAAAAGTTGGCTTAATAGATAATACAGAAGCGTACTTTTTCTCAATATTTCATCTAGCACTCCTATTACTTTTAAAAATCCTGCTCATTATTTCCACTTGAAGGCTTTACCTGGCTCGATGATGACCCTGCTGACTTCCCTTTCACACCTGATGTCCGCTTGGACGATGTGTAGGCCATATCCATCACCACGGTGATCGCTAATCCCACCAGGCCTGCCAGGCGGGGCTCATCCGAGAAGGACGACAGTCGGCCGATCAGATCCTTCAGGTATGACGGCGCCCTGTTCCCAACGTCGCCCTGCAGCTGGGTGAGATCAAACGAACAGAAATGTTCGTGCTTAAACGGTTATAGACTTCCAGCACACTGCTTCGTACCATCTGTCTCAATAAAATAAAAACGCTGGGTGAGTATATTTCTCTCTTCTTTTTAAGAACAACTGTGAACTGCATTTTGTCATCATCATATTGCTCCTTTTGGCTGCCGTATTGATTTCTAACCTCTTTACAATCCCCAACAGCACCACATTTCTAATACTGAGTGGTGCTTCATTTTGCACAATCGCCCTTTCGTAACTGTCTCAAGGCAACAACATCTCTCTCTCCCGTCCTGCTCATCTCCATCTGCGCTGCATGACTGAGCAGATTTAAAGGTGAAATCGATGAGCAGTTCAGCTGCTCAATCTATTTCAGCACAAACAGAGGACCTCGTGTTTTGTAGTCATGTGTCCTCGATGTTTTGCTCATATGCAGCATCGTCATCACTCATAAACAATGCCTCTTTTAAGTCTTAAAGGGACACTTCACCCAAAAAATTAAAAAATTTTAAAAACTTTCCTCTACTTTTAGTGCTGCTTATCAATCTAGATTGTTTTGGTGTGAGTTACCGAATGTTTGAGATATCGGCCGTAGAGATGTCTGCCTTCTCTCCAGTATGATTGAACTAGATGGCACTCAGCTTGTGGTGCTCGAAGCGCCAAAAAAATACATTTGAAAAACTCAACAGCAATGCGTTTTTTCAGAAATCAGGACCCGGTTACTGATGATAATCCACAAACCTTGTTGTGAGCAGTTTCTTGTTGGAATTATTTTCTTTCTACCGAACTACACCGCCAACCGTATCACTGCGCAGAAGGGAGCGTGCATCTACTGCAGGCCCCCAGAGAGAGCTGCTCCCCCAGTGGCTGCTCTGCGGCCCAGAAAGCATTTTCCCCATCTACCACCACTGTAAAACTGAGAGGACACTTCGAACTGCAAACAAGGTCAATTATGAATCTCTTTTTGATGATTTTTTTGAGACATTGTGGTTTTATGTTTGTAAAACATGTCCAGGGCCAGAAAAAGTGATTTAAAAATCTGTCATCATCACTATGTAACGTCTATGAGGTGAGCGGGAACTTATGGGCGCATATACAGAGGACGTGTCCTCGAGCACCACGAGCCAAGTGCTGTTTACTTCCATTATATTAGAGAGAAGGCTGGTTTCTCCAACAATCTGCAACCTGCACGAAAACAATCTAGACTGATAAATAGCACTACAGGTGTTTCGGAGTTTGATGTTAAGTGTCCCTTTAATAACCTGTCGCAGTTGGTCCTGGAGGCCGGCGTGGGAGTCAGAGCTCTCATCGTGAGTGGTTAGCAGACGAGGGTGGACGACGCCGAGGTTAGGCACAGCACCACCCTCCAACATGGCATCATAGAGGAGAGAACCAATCCCATCCCTCGCTTGAGAAAGCTCTTCTTCTGATGAAAACAGCTGGCCCATGATAATAGGTGTATGCTGTATCCCTAATTTATGGCAGCATCTAAAGAAGAACAAAAAAGAGAGAAAATATTAAACTGTAGGGGGGAAAAACTAACATTCAACAGCGAATAATAGCTAATAATAGTGAATCACACACTCATATAACAATAACAGAGTAATTACAGTCTCATACTTTCTTTTTTACATGATTATAAACATCATGTTACCTAATATGACCTGAAGGGTTTTCACTCAAGTTTATTTAAAGTCTTTAAAGATTACACAAGTCAAGACAAATATATATTGAATTAATCATATCGAAAAGACTTAACATTTTCCAAATACCTCCAAAATAGCACCCTAACATTTTCTAATGTCCCGGCAGCCTTTCAGTCACATCTAATCTCTCTGTTCCTGCAGTGACTTGTGTTTTTAGGCAGCTGGCCGCTCCTCTTCCTCCCGTCCACCCCGCCTGCTGCAGTAACAAGATTAAACAAGACAACACAGCAGCAGCAGAATTAGCTCAGCAGGAAACCTAGACCTCCCCCTAGCTGCAAGGACCACAAAATGCATCTGCTGTGAATGCTGGGGACACTTTGTCATGTCCTCAAGGCCAAGGACGCCATCCTGTTAGGATTTTGTCCCCCATAATCTCCGTCTTTTTTGTTGCCTCTGTGCTGTTCGTGCCCAGAGAATCAAAACCTCTGAGATTAGTTATTTTGCACTCTTTCTTACGGTGCTATCTTTGAGTGAATGCATGATAGTGAAATTAAACTAATCCTCCTTGTGCTTAGGGGACTCCCTGGAAGAATCCAGAGGTCCTTGGGAATGAAAGTAATAGCTACAAACTCTTTATGGCGGCGTAAAACATTGAAAAAATAGGCCAAGGGCTTTCAGCTTTTTTATTTAGCTAAATGGAACAGTGGCCTTGGTGGTGGTGTGATGTTGACTTTTTTTTTTTTTTACTTGATAAAATATGGGGCGAGGGGATTTGGGATTTTATGTAGTGTGAGAGATGTTCTTTGTTATCTGGGACAAGGGCTTGTGCACAGTCAGGCCTCAGAGTTTTGTGTGTTACAGCTGCAGGTAAATGTGTTGGAGCTCAGGTTAATGTGGATCTTATCTGTTAATTGTTTAGATTAAACCTACTATACCTTTCGCCTGCTACTGTCACCTGTTTTTCATGAGCGTCTCAGGTATCAAAAGGATTCGAAACTAGTATTTTATCATGTGTTCAGTGATTTTATCTTATTTTGCACAAGCAAACGATACCATTTTTTGTGCTGACTTTGAAGCACTGTTTTATTATTTGATGTAGCAACATCTCTCTCATTATAACATATAGTGACACTTTCATGCAATTAGGATTCTTTAAATCAGCTCTAATCAATGCTTTTATAAAAAGTTAAAGGAAAGGACTATGTGTCACATGGAAGGGATTTTCAACCAACTTCCTGGAAAATCTATAGAGTCTGTAAGATAATTGTATTGGTAACTCAACTGTTGCAAAAAAAAAAAAAGCCCCAATAACCTCCTGTGCCCCGCTGTCCAGGAGTCCAAGCAAAAATCAGACAAAAATCACAACTGCTGCTTTTTTGTAGGCTGAGTGGTCACAGGGTCCATTATTTTAAGTCTGTGTTATATAAACCACTGTTTACTAACATTAGCTCTACCAGCTTTAAGATGTGATAGCATGTCAGAGTGTTTGTTACAACTTGTGCTGCTATTGAGAGGCCGGCGGACTGATTATGCAGGTTTAAAACCCTGCTATAAAGCAAAATACTCAAAAAAGGGTGAGGACAGAGGGCACTACTAACCGTACCCACATACTGTTCTCCTGCCCAGTTTTGCAAGAAGATTTTGCTGAAATAATCTAAATTATAGATTTTGCATTTCAGTGCACGCTCTCTTCAGAGTGCCAGAACATTTATTTCTGGGTCGGACAGCTCAGTTACTCTCTCGCAACTCTGATAAGTGCCCCTTTAGAAATGTTGGAGTAGCAGCACTTAAGCAGATAACCTAACTTGGCTGAAACTAACTGTGCCGGTAAAAGGAAAATGGGGCTTTTAAACTGAAGACATTTTGACATGAAATGCGCAGGTGTGAAATATAAAATTAATGACGGCCAAATTCCATTTTATGGTTTAGTTTCAGGGAGCTGGTGTACGGAGATGAAAGCTTTTAGGAGTTTGATTGAATTGTTTTAATTTAGATTGAATAAGGCAAGAAAGAAAGATGCTATACACTGAAAATTTAGAGTAAACACTGGAATTACTGTAATTAGTAAAAAATGTCATTTTTTTTAAATAGTAGCACATTTGTGTGAGATAAAGGACGCTTGGTGTGTTTGCTCGTTAACAGGTATACCAAGGTGTCACAGCGAATTTGACAGTCATATGTTGATGTTTAAAAAATTGATGGAGGTGAAGCTTTACACAGCCGGCACGAAACAAACCACACGTGGACTGACACACACACACACACACACACACACACACACACACACACACACACACACACACACACACACACACACACACACGTTTCCTCCTTCTCTCCATACATCTTTCTCTTCCTCCAGTCTGCTCTCCATCCTCCTGCTCTTCCCTGTTTCGCCTGTTATTGTTGATTTTGATCGCTTCTGTCAGTTTGACGCCGTGTTTACGGGTTGAGCTCTGCTGCTGAGAGAGAGAGAGAGAGAGAGTGTGTGTGTGTGTGTGTGTGTGTGTGTGTGTGTGTGTGTGTGTGTGTGTGTGTGTGTGTGTGTATGTTCGTCTCTCTCTTTCTCTTTGTGTCTCACTCTCTCACCCTCCATGGATGCTTGGCCTTGCTGACACACTTCACACTCCTCTGAGAGCAGTAAATATTTAAATGTGCTCACGTCACACGCACACACACACACACACACACACACACACACATCAGCGCTCAGAAAGGGGCATTGATGCACACATATACATAGTTAAGTGGTGAAAATTCAGAGCCCCCTTCCTCTCTCGCTTTCGCTCTGATTTTTTTCGCTCTGTCTCTTTGTAGAGATCTCATTTCCATCAGAGTGAAGTGAGGATGAAAGGAAAGAAAAGTGAAGAGGAGGGCAGGAAAGAGATGATGAGCGGTAAAGAGAGAGAAAGGAAAAGAAAAAGAAAACAGATAAAGTAAAGGGTGATGTTGATAGAAGAGAGAAGTTGAGGACTCAACCTGCCCTACACACACACACACACACACACACACACACACACACACACACACACACAGTCTGGCCTTTTAAATGACTGCCCTCTTGAAACCTCGCTGAATATTAATCATCACACACAGAATGTGTAATTTTACGAGATAATGCCACTTGAAACTCAGCTCTAATTTTCAATTAGAAAATAGATAATTCGGGGAATGGACCCTATGACATTTACATCTGTGTGAGTGTGGGTTTAAGTGTCTGTGTGCACTCTGTGTGTGTGTGTGTGTGTGTGTGTGTGTGTGTGTGTGTACATTGTTGTGTGCTAACATGTTGTCTACATGATATCATTTTTAAATGTGTGACCAAACCTCAGATTTTGCAGCTGACCAGCTCCATGTTCTTGGTCTTTGTTGAAGCTTTCAGCTACATTCAGTCAATATTGCCAACACTTGTCAGCTAAAACAATCTAGACTGATTAATAGTCGTACAAGTAAAAAGAAAATGCGCATTTTTGTTTTTAGGGTAAGCTGTCCCTTTAAGTAATGAATTTCAGCTACATGCTAAGATTTAGGCCAGATGTACGGTGAGACTCCAGGCCTCTGGGATGCTCCTTTACTTGTGATTTAACTACAAATACACGTCTAGCAAGTGAGCTACTCAGACTCCCACAAATGCTTGTAATAACTTAAATACCACTTTCTTCCCCAGAACAAAAACAATTTGCTCTTTTTCGTACGAGTGAGTTTGGCCGCGTTAGGGTGAAATGTGTGTTTGTGAGTCCGTTTCCGTGTATTATCGTCTAGAACATTAAATCTGCACTTTAATCCTCCCCGTCTGCAATTTTACCAACACTGTTTACATTATTGCCGCCTTCAGATCTCTGCCTAAAATCTACATAAACGTTTTGCAGTCAATGCGGCACTAATTAGGTCGGGCATGATGGAGTAGTAAAACAAAGCGATTGTTTTCCGTGCCCTCCTCCGTGCCCACTATTCATGAACTTATCCGTTTACTCTCCTCTGTGCCTCTTTCCCCTCATCATCATTTCTCCTCTTCCATCCTCTATCTTCTTTATCCCTCCCTCCCTCCCTCCGATCATTTATGGGGTGTGGAGGAGAATAAAAACAAGTTTAATGTACAGTAATACATCACGCCATGGCTGGCGCACCAAGCGGCATCCATTTTGTGAAGCTGTTGTGTTCACTTAGCAGCAGTGGGGCTAATTATTGCGAATGGCAGCTGATGAAAGGAGTATTAATGTGTCCTTTCTACATGGATACATCCAATATTATGGGCTGATGAGAGTAGTCACAGGCTAAAGTTTAAAGAGAGCGAGAGTGACGAAGAAACGGGGGAAACTGGATTATGTCTTGTTGGGTAGACGCCCCATAAATCCAACTGTATCAGTTTTAATTAAAGCTGTCACCGACAAAAGGGACCGTAATCATCATCCATCTCGCAGACCAATAAAGTTTATATGTGGAGCATTTTGGTGAAGCGGGGCTGTGAAAAGCTGAGTGCTAATGGCCCACAATGTGTCCAATATTTGTGACAGCAGAGAAGCCGGATGCAAACGGAGAAATTGTTATTAAATATATTTGATGTTGCAAAGAGGAGAACACTCACTTGATGCGTTTTTTGTTTTTCTAGATAAAGACATTGTGCATTTAATGCATAATGAAAAGCATTTGTCAAGTAAACGTAATGCAGAAAATTGTAAACTTGTACGACGGATCATGTTTTCATTGTCAAAGTGCAGATTCTAATATCGCAGCCAGAAATATCGCCCACACAAGCTGAGTGAAAAACAATCCCAAAACAATTCTTTAAGGTCTATATTTCAAGCCATACAGCGTTTTGATGGCAACGTCAGTCTGTCTGCTCGTCTACTTTAATCAAGACTTAAATATCTTAATAATCATTGCATGGATTATAAACATTAACCCTTTGAAACCCAGATCAACATGACTTTTCTTGTGCTGCATCCAGACACCTTTCACAAGTATTAAGTAAAAGTCATAAGTGACATAAATGTATATGAATACATTTTTTAAAAAAAAAAAAAAGCTAAAAAGCTAAGAAGCTAGAAGCTAAAAAGCTATGGAAAAATGTCCAGAGAACTATATGTTTATAGTTATCATAGTTCCATATTTAAAATTATTTTTGTAGAATAAGTATATTTTTTAGCAGTTTTCAGGTCATTTACTTTTTCTTTTTTTCTTTTTTTTTTTAAATTTACTTTATTACCTTACCTTCTTTTTGTTTGGGGGGGTATTTTTTTGTTGTTTGTTTTTAAGGTAATTTTCTTGTACTTTTGCTTTCAAACTTGCTCATTCCCTTCTTTCCGTGTTTTTGTCTAGGTTTCAAAGGGTTAATTGTGCTGACTTCAGTGATCCTGTGACTTTCCATTCTTGTGCAACTGCCAATCAGTTTTCACTTACCCTGTAAAATATCTCAGCTTCTATGAAATGAGTCGACATACGGTTTTGTTCACACTCGGGGGCGTAGCACCAAATTCTGGACCCTATGAGAAGTCTCTGAGTCCTTTCGTCCACTGTGACCACGAAATAAAAGGACAAAGTGTTGAGTTCAATCGAGGACGCACATTTTCATTTCCAACGCCCCGTATTTGTTGGATCAGGCCAGTAGCACTTTAATATTTTATTCATAGTTCACCTTTTTTTACGCACCAAAAGTCACACTAATAAATGTTTCATCACATAAGTCGTTTTGACAAATTCTGATTTATGGTGGATTTGAAGCTTGGATTACTTTCATAAAACTTTAGGGGTTGTTTAATGTCAGAGACTCATTTGTAAATTAAACATTACACATCTCAAATCTTTGTATGACTTTGATGGAGTTAAGTTTCATCGGCTTACATGACAATAGAAAAATGTAGAGAAATTGTACTTATGAGTTCAGTGACAATCAGATCCTCAAATCAAACTGAGGCATATTACATCAATCTAAAGTAACTTGTTCGCTGACTGTTAGGCTATAAAAACATATTTAGGCTACCTCCCATAATTCTTCACATTGTCTCAGTTTGCACCAGCCTGTCAGCGTGTGAGGGCTTTATGACACAAACCAACGGGCAGAACACTGTTCATCAAATAAAGTAAGGGGATTAAATATGTTTGGGGGTCGTTAAAATGTCAGATAGTGAAAAGAAGGAGATTAAAAAGTGTGAGAGGCAGTGTGACGGGCAGGAGGAGAGACAGAGGTAAGAGAGAGATTCAGAGAGGGAGACAGATAGAGGGATGATAAAAAGAGAGAAAGTGAGAATTGTGTGAAAGCTGTTATTTCTGCTGCAGGGCTTATTGGAGGTTTCGCTCAAAGCTTTTGGGGAACACCTGTTCAGAGCTGCCTCCAGGTAATACGCCGCAGCAGAGACGAGTGTGTTTGCCCAAAACTGCTGTGTGTTTATGTGCATGCACTTGCACATTTGCAGCTTGTTGTTTGTTTTTAAGTTGGTTTATTTGGAATATGTAAAAAAGAAATAAAAAAAATAGAGAAATGATCGTACAACCCAGGAAACAGGCAAAAAAAAAAAAAAAAAAAAAAACGTAAGGAGGAGGGTCCGTTTGTGTAAGGCCCTGGCTTTTTGACCTCTCCTGGCGCTTTTTTTTTTTTTTAAATTCAACTGGATTTTATGTAATTTTTTAACTCTGCAGCTAAACTAAACTAAACTTCACTTCACTTAATTTACTCTCATTAACTAAACCTTTAAGCATACACCCACATACCCCAAATCTATTATATCAGTTATTATTTACAGAAAAAAAAGAGGAAGATGAACTAAAAAATAAATAAATAAATATTTAGTAACCAAATAAATAAACAGTAACCGCTGTAAACACCTGGTGATTATCAAACCCCCTCTTCATCCCTGTACCTCGTGAAGATATTTTTTTAAATGATTTTTTAAAGTGGTTTATGATTTGACATTGTTTTAGCTCCACAATAAAACCGTTCCATTGGTTCACGCCACGGACTGATTTACAACTACAACTGAAAGTTTTGAAATGAAATTTTGGCCTAAAATTGTGGTTTGAATATTTATTTCTGACTTGTTCCACTTGATGTCTGAATAATGTGTGCACTGATGCATTTGGGTATTTAGAAAGTGTGTGTGTGTGTGTGCTGATAAGCGCTCTCGCGTTTTAAAATTAATCACAAAATGAATGCCTGCTGTCATGGCTGTATCACATTAACAGGTCATTAGTGCAGAGACAGTGGATATGAACAGACACATTATTACACTCACACTGTGATCAGTGTTGAGATTAACATGCAGTTTGTTTCTGTTCGTGAACGCATGTTTCCAGTTTGTCTCATCACTTTCTCACTGTGAAAGAGAGACCCCTGCTGGTCAAGCGTGGTCACTGCGGTGCTGTGACGTAAATCCGTTTCCGGTGTAAACAAACATGCAAATATGGCGACTTTCGTATCCGAATAGAAGGCATGGCGAAACTCTACAAGCTAAAAATGAGCTTTTGTTGACGCAGGACACGTTATACAACACAATGGCTACACCGAGAAGTGATGGGAGTTTAGTCCGGTACTACTGCACCGCCGGTAACGGGATGGAGGTTTTTTTAATGGACGAGGTGAAGAGGAAACTGGCAGCTGAAGATGTGAGTGAATATTCAGATCTCTGTTCAGCATAGTAGTTTTAGAGAATTTAATCGATAGAGGCGTCAAATAAATCTGTGTTTTTTCAATATTTTGTGAATCAAAAAGCAAGAATTACTTCAGTATATTATAACAGTGGTGGAAAGACACTAAAATGCATGCGCTCAGTGAGTACAATTACTATTAACTACTGCTACTTTACGTGTGTATTTGCTCTTTCGGCCTGTACACTTCTACTCCACTACAGATCCGAAACAAATTTTATATTTTGATTTCCACCACATTTATATGACGAATGCAAGTTGGATTAAGAACTTAAAAAATACAAATAAAAAAATGAATTGTGGTATTATTACACTTGCAACAAACAAAAAAGCCCAAAAAAGAAAAGTAAAAAACTCACAAACAAGAAAACATCCTGAAGATAAGTAAAAAGAAAAGTTTAAAAAAAACAACAACACAATAACAACAACAAAAACAATACGTCTAAAAATAGACGATGTAAACAGAGTTCTTACATTTATACTGTTAAGTGCAAAAAAAGCTCATTTGAAACCCATTCAAACTACAGTTTTTAATCCACCAGCCATCAAAGCATAAAAACATGCATTGGATTATTTATGGATGTCATTCTGGGCTTTTTCCTTGGATTTTGTGATTTTTATTAAGTTTTACATATGAAGAAAATATATGCTATTTCCACTAGGTGCACTGTCATTATCAATGTCCAGGCTGTTAAAAAAAAAAAAAAAACAAACTTGTAGTGTATATTTTTTATTTTGTTTTTTCAGTTACTTTTTTCTTAAATCTAAAAGCAGTTGAATCATGAAAAAACCCTGGCATTTAAAGTGTTAAAAATCTGAAAATTAATGAATATTTGATATTTATGATTAGGACTGATGCTGATATAAAAAAAATAACTCAATGAAAGCATAAAACAATATTAATGTATAGTATTTTTCAAAACTTGATTTTGAAAAGTGCATTTTGTGTGCAGAGTGATAAGAGTGTGTGTAATATTAAAGCGGACCTGAAGGGGTTAATCATTGCCCTCTTTGCTACAGGGTGAGGTAAATGCTGACTTGCCCTTTTTGTTGTTGTATGTTTCCAGGTGTGTCAGCTGCCAGGTAAAGTGTTGTTCAGCTCCTCTGTGGGGATCGACAGAGTCAGTGAGCTGAAGGCTGCAGAGAGACTTTTCCTCCTGTTGAAACAAGACTCACCTGTGCGGCTGTCTGCCCACACCAGCCCAGGTACCTGCCCCACACAGTAAAACACAGTTAAATATACATGTAACATAAAACATATGGAATACTTAAACAGATATTGACAGGATGCTCAGTCATCTAGGATGTATTGTTTTACTCAGTACAATAGAAAGATGTGATTTTAATAAGATGAACACCTCAAAGTCACAATAGACATAATGATCCGTCCACATCACGTTAAGAAAAAAAACTCAAATGGAAACAAAACTGCAATGAAATTCATTCCCTCGTTAACATTTATATTTTGTTTTTGAATTATGTTCTCTGTATTCGTAGCAAAAGCGTCCTCTGTGCTGCAGTCCAGACTGCTGGGTGACAGGAATCAGTGGAGCAGTGCTGTAATGACGTGGAGCCGCCTGCAGGGGGAGCTGGCAGGCAGAGGGACCACTGCCAAACCACCAACCACTGCCCTGGGAGGGACAAGGAAGAGGAAGGAGGGGAGAGGGAGCGAGGAGCCTCAGAGTGAGACAGCAGCACAGAGAGGGGAAACAACCAGCAGAGAAACCTGTGGAGCTGAAGCTGAGATACTGGAGAAAAAGAGACAGAGGGACGATGAAGAAAGTGAGTCTAATATTGACCAAAATGCAGAGAAAGAGAGGACATCTGAGAGAGAAACAAAGAGACAGTACAAAGAGGAGGATGAAGAGAGGAGGAGGAGGATGGAGTTCAGTAGCAGTGAACAAAATGGGAAAAAAGAAATCACATCAGAAACAGATTTGTGTGGATCAGTTTGTGTCCACGCAACATCAGGACCAGGACACAATGTGGAGAGAAGCTGCAGGAAGACGGATGACATGGCAAAGGACTTCACTGTGGAAAATGGTAATTAAATATTTATTTATTTAATTCAAAATGTATCATTTTAACTTTAAATGCCTTTCATTTATTTTAATTTTCCATTATTTATGTGCTTTCTGTCTGCGTTGTTGTGTTTGGCTTTGTGTAATAAAGTGACGACTACTGGAGGAAGAGATGACACACTCCTGCACCCCAGCAGGACCAAACCAGAGCCGTCTTCTCCCGTCCCGGTCTCTTTTAGGATCAACTGCAAGTGCACCGGATCTCTGTCCAGATTCTTCAGCACACAGGTATTGAATTTTTTTCTAGACCAGACAAATCAGGCAGACGTATGTACAGATTAATTATTAATAAAAGACATGTAACACAACTAATGGTATATTATGCTCAGAGGAATATTGTGTGTTTTCATATTGTGTCTGATTGAAGGAGGTGAGCAGAGTGATTGGAGTCGGTCTGAGCAGACTGCTGTGCTGGAAGGCCGACCTGAAGAATCCTCAGCTGGAGGTGAACAATTTATTTAATGTGTTTAAAAACGTCCTTACTGTAATGATTTGGGGCTAAACAGTGAAAAAGATAATGCTCTGTTTTTATGGGTGTACATGGTGATGGTGGAGAATAATGGTGTTGGTAGCGACTCTCTGCTGTCTTGTCCTTTTAGATAAAAAAATCACGAGTTATGTTTTTTCTGCAGGTAAATGTTTATTTGAGTGATGACCACTGCCTGCTGGGAATTCCACTAACCAGGTGACTGACTGAATCAACTACATTTAACATACACGCTGTTTTCTTAGTGGGTCCGTCAAAGCCCCTTAAATACGCAGACTTTGTATAATAACGCCAAACGAGTGAAAAATATAAATTTCCAAGAGACCATAGCCTTCAACCAAAGCACTTTTACCTGTGACCACGTGAGAGAAGCTCAATTTAAAATACTCCACAGATCCCACGTAACACCCTTTATTCTAATAAAACTAATAAAACAAACAACCAGATCCTTCCACTTTGTATTAAATGTAAGAGAAATATCAGGACTAAAATTCACATTTTTTTGGAATGCCCTAAGATCTCAAAATTGTGGAGTAATATTTCACAGGAATTAAAAATAAAAAAATAAAAATAACCAAAGATCCAGGTTTCTTCATGCTGAGCTTGCCATCTGAAACACTGTCCCTCAGGCTTCTCCGTGCTAGAAGATGTGTTTAAAAGCAGTGGATAAGTGACGAACCTCTCTTAGCCTCGCAGTGGCACTGTGAACATCTTACCCTTAGAAAGACTAACGACACGAGTGAAGAGGGATGGTCTATTTTAGAGAATTTGGTCACCTTTCTTAATGTATCTTCCTTTTTCAGTATAGATGGTGGGGTATTTTTTCTTCATTTTCTCTTCATTTTAATTCTTGTAATTATTGTCTATTTTTTGTCATTTTGCTGACATGTCTGAGAATATGAGGGAAAGACAAACTTCACAAACAGTACATGTAGACGTGGTAATGCATTATACACCAGTTTGATGCTGCAGGTTAAACAACTTTGATAAGCAGTCGTGATTTATGGGTCTCTTTCCCTCAGGTCACCTCTGGCTAACCGGAGCTACATTAAAAGCACAGGACTGAGGTCCACTGTAGCCTGGGCGATGACCTCGCTGGCTCAGATACAGGTAATACACGCTACTGTATTCTTTATGGTCCTCTGAAAGAAAAGTAATTTATTGTGTGTATGCTTTCATTTACACATGCACATCAGATTTCATTGTTCACTAATACAAGCAGGCCTTTCCTTTTGTCTTTGCTGAAGAGAGAGATTTTGAGATTTTGCATATTTTACCAATCCCATAATATGCTTTAATTCATTAAAAAGTGACCAATGAGCATTAAAGCTGCCACACTAAGTTACCTTATTTTTAAATATATTGTTTGTTGTGTGCATGGTAAAGTATTTGCATGAACGCAGGTCAGACAGGGATGTAAAACAGCCCTTCTGTCGTAGTATGCAGTTGGCCAACAGTTTGTCCCGTATGTTGTCTCCTGTTTTCCAGCCAGGCTTCTGTGTGGTCGACCCAATGTGTGGAGTTGGAACCGTCCTAATAGAAGCAGCGCAGGAACACGAGGTCGGGACATAAATCTGCACAGCACTTAGAACTTAAAAAATGGCTTTTTTAAATTGCTAAAAAGAATCTCTGCACACCTGAATGTGTGATAGGTGCGTCAGAGGAGGCTGCAGTTTATTAAACAAAGAAAGACACTCCTGCACACTGTCCCGCTCACTGCTGACATATTTATTAAATGAAAAAAATTATGTTTCGGTCTAGCAGACCTTCATCAGGTATGATGGCAGCATCAGAACTTTTCTATATTTATACAAAACACAGAGACTGACTCAGTTTTTTAATCATCCAATCAGAGGACTGCTGAGACCGATGATCACCTGAAACTGCTTTGCATCATCAGCCGAACGAAACAGTTAAAAAATATTTACAATCCATCACAATAAACATTAAATATAGCTACATGTAACCTTACATACCCTGCAAGTCAAACATAATGATTATCATAATTTATCATCATAAACATCATCCTAGAATAAATACATGAAAGTTCCTCAAATCGTCACAAGACGTAAGCATGTGAATGAATGGAGCAAATATAATAAATACCAAATATATCATTCAGCATCCATGCAGTCCAAACAACCAAAAAATAGTAAACTCCTCCAGGGTACAGACAAACTACAATAAAGGGAAATAAAAGTCTTAAACAGATTTTTATTTTTATTTTTATTTCTAAATTTTGCGAGACAGCATAGGGGAGTTTCTCTCTATGCTGTAGACAAACAAAAAAGTGTTTCAGTCGTGGTTAAAAATCCTATACAGTTGACCTGTTGTGTGTTTCATGTGCATTAACGTTAAAGCAAAGCATTTTGTCAAGATATTACTAATAAAGTATATTTGTGATATTTTGCAGTCACTATTAGTGCACTTTTTTGACATTATTTAATGCACTTAATTTATTAATTATTTTTAATTTGACAACAATCTCTGGTCTCAATGAAAACATCTAGATTTCTGCTCAGAAAAAATAAATGTAAAGATGCATACATAGTGTGTATTGTTTAGTAGTAGTGTATACTGTAGCATGCAGTTGGGCCGCCTTTGTAATCTGATCTGTCACTCTGAATGTGATCTCCAGGCTGCATGTTTCCTGGGTGTGGACATCGATGATGCTCAGCTGCAGAAGGCCAGTGAGAACGTAGAGTTTGCAGAGCTGGGAAACACGATACACCTGCTCAAAGCTTCATCTATGAGTAAGAAACCTGCACTAAATGATCAGTGGAATAATGTTCAATGTATGCGATCAAACGTTTTACATCAAGCTAAGGTTCATATCCAGAGAGAGTTATTGAGTTATTACATAACGTAAAGTCAATGTAACGTAACGTAAACGTAAAGTCAAGTGTCAGATCATATCAAAATAACTTCATTTATCTGTTAGGAACTTAATAAGTGTAAAAAAACAAAGTGCATACACATCACATAACCAAACAAATGACAAATGTAATATAAAAGCATACAGTGCAGATTAAAAGAGGCTAATATGTCCACTTTTAAAATACTTAAAAACGTCCTGAAATGATTAATAAATATGGGTCAAGCCCTGATGCAAGCTCAAGTATGCCCCTTAATTTATGATCTTTAGTTAGAGACGTCACACACAAATGTGCAAAAAACACACATATCTCTGATCAACATATGCACGCGTGGAGTTTTATACCCTGCCTGTTTGAATGTGTTTCAGTGTTTAGTACTTTGTACATGAAATTATACATGTAAAATTGCATAATTTATTCTTTTGAAATATGAAATACATTAGCTTAGATAAGTACATTGCCATTTTTGTATAAGAGAAAATATCCGATGTTTGTCGAACTGTCACATTAACATAAAGATGCTCAAAATGAAGCCCATCTTGAATGCTTTCAAAGCATTTTAGCAACATAAATTTGTCACACTTACAAATGGAGTCATTAATCTCTCAGAGTCCATGAATCATGAATTTCAGGTGATGATGCATTTCACTTAATCCACATCGAGCTTTTTAGAAATTGCTTTTATTTGGTTCTGGGGAACCAAAGCTGCATGTTTGGGATGGGAGTCAGCGAGTGGGAGGTGAGAGTGAACCCTGCTGTCATGTATTAAATTACCTCTTGGCTGGCCTGTCCTCCTCTGTGTGTGCAGGGCTGCCTCTGCCCAGCGCCAGTGTCGACGCTGTAGTCTGCGACCTGCCATTTGGCAGGAAGTTTGGCACCAAAACAAACATGGCTGCCAACCTGCCACTCATCCTCGCAGAGATGGAGAGGTTTGTGCCTCCATGTGTCTGTTTCTGTCGTTTCTTTTAGAACTGTTCAGTGAATCAGAAAATGTTCCCAGTTTTTCTGTGTGTGTGTGTGTGTGTGTGTGTGTGTGTGTGTGTGTGTGTGTGTGTGCTCAATTCTTAGCCTATGAGTCAAGGTGCACGTAAGAATAGATCCTAAAAATGTAGATAATATTACATTTTGCCTGGTTATTTTTAAAGTAAAACATGTCCCTTTTACTATGTTAATTGATTTTTTTGCAATAACTATGACAAAAAAACATTGCCAAAGAAAAAAGCTATAACTATAATTAATGTAACTGTTCTTGTGTTTAGAGTCCTCTGTGTCGGCGGCTCGCTGGTTCTCCTTTTGAGTCCTCAGTTGTCCTGTCTTCTGAAAAAACTCCTGGCCCAGAAAGACACTGGACAAATGTCTACGCAGCAAAGAAAGCCTCAAACTGGGGTACAAGACTGCTCACTTCCCTCTCAATCATCCACAAAGCAGCAAACATCCCAAATCCACCACGAGGTCATCTCCCGACCTGCCTCTGAAACAGACGCTCAGTCTGCGCTGGAAAACAGTCAGCGTCCCTCTGTCTCCGCCCTGAAGCACGAGGCAACTTTTCGAGTCAGCTTGGGTGCGATAGATGGACTTATTCATAAATATGTCAAGACGGACACTTAATCAGTGTCGGTGAAAGTTACACTTTAAGTATTTAGTTTTGTTGAAATCCACACTGTATTAGAACTATTTTGTTTCCATACTGTTTTATAATTGCAAATTAATTGAACAAATACATACATTTATTTTGAAATACAGGTGAAGTTTGAGTTTTGTGAGCTTTGACAGCTGCGTGAGCTGTGTATTACAAATATTGATATTCCAGAGGTAAATCCATTTTGCTATCCTGCATGCAATTAACATTCAAATCATCTTCACTGAATCTGAAAGAACCTGACTCCTGCAGGTCTTGGAGTCTCTTACGTCTTTTCCACCACATCAGCTCTTGTTCTTGAACTGGTTCCATTCAGAAATCTTGAAACCTTCATGCTTTCTAGTGAACCAGCCCAACTTCCCACCTGTTTTGCACAGATATATTGTAATCAAGGATGTGTCATCAACAGAGGGTGTTGTACAATGCACCACTTAAAAAACAGCATAAGCAAGGTGGCAAATTAACTGCAAACTGTTGTTCTGTGTTTACAAATATTTGTTTTTATCCCAAAAAAAAGCAACTTTTAATGAGACTACTGTCCTTTTTTTCAGTGATTTCTCAATGAACGTCTCTATTTTTGCCTTGTGTCCTCTCTTTCCAACCTGTAGCATATGACATGTCTATTCATGTTGTCAAGGTTCGCACATACAGCCAAGGAGATTGTGATATTTTTTGGTTTCAGCTGAGAACCAACTTTTCAAAATTAGTTGGAGGAATCAGAACGAAAAGGGGTGTCAAGCCGCCGGCCCACTGCCTCCTACTGAAGATGCAAATGTATTATTACTCTTATTTAAAAAGGGGGCTTAGTAATTTCCTGGAACAGGGTGCCACTGTTTTTTTGTTTTGTTTTGTTTTTTTAGCAAATGTTTGTCAAACGGGAGTAAATGGTGTGTTATGGTGCTCTTGAAAGTATTAACACCATGGCAGTGTATGCCCATGTTTGTGCTCAGAAAGGAACATGCCAGCCAGTGTAACGGTGTGTATCAATGTGTGTTATTAATAGTTTTTGGAGATCTATCACACAGAGACTAACCTATTTTGGGGTTTTGCTACAGACAACACTTGTTAGAGTGATCAGTTTATTGATGGTTTGGGTCTTTTGTTGACCACAAACATGAAATACCACCTGCCGTATCCTACAAAGGGACTGAAATTACAACTGTAAAGTTTTCTGTTATGGGACTTTTGTTGTTCCTGTAACACAGACCCCATTAGCTGAATTACAATGTTGCCGTCTGTTGCTCTTCAGCCCTGCTTAGCCCAGTTTTACAACGAGGGGCCATACAAGGCCACACAGGGCTTAATGTTTATATTCATTTCCCTGTTAGATGTAAACTTCCTGTGTTTTAGCTGAATGTGCAGATTAGAAAACGTGACCTGACCTTCACTGTATGGATCTAACAGTGCTGGAAATGAAATGCAATCAATGTAGGTTGGGGTTAAAATCAGATGTAAGGTGATTTAGGGCCTTTTTTTTAAACAAATTTGCAAGTGGATTATTTGTTAGTGTTTTTTGTTTGTTTGTTATTGATTTTCAGCCACAGTTTTGAGTAAAAATCAGTCGCAATCTTAAATTGCAGCTCCATCTCCCCTGCTCAGACTCCATGGAGAGGCTACGCCATGATGTCCATTGCGCATGCTCAATGCGCATTGGAAGCCATGTTGGAGCTACAGTGGAGTCGGGCTGGGATTTTCTGACGCCGTATGTTTTTCCTAAAATATCTGTTTCCATACATTGTTGGGGTTCGTCAACCGTGCGCGATCGGCGCCGTAACCGGCAGTGGAAATGATGAACTCCAGTGTCGACCTGTCCCGGCGGAATCCGCAGGAGGATTTCGAGCTGATCCAGCGGATAGGAAGCGGCACATACGGCGATGTGTACAAGGTAAAACTGCAGTGAGGGAAGCAGCCACACAGTTCCATTATCGGACACAGAGTGGATAGACATGCATAGCTTTCCTTTGTAGCCCTTCAGTCTTGTCAAAACAGTAGAAATCAAACCACTGGCTCGTTTCTGAAAAATGTACATTTTTTTAGTGTTGATGTTTACAGATGCAGCATGTAATCTGCTACTCATGCACCAAATTCCATTGTCGGACACCTAGCCAAGATTGACTGTTATTGTTTTGGCCTTTCTCCCCGACTATCTGTCGACATTGTGGGCACAGGGGGTTAACCTCAGAAATGCCAATTAGTAGTTGAAATTATCGGTTGCTCGGAAATCACAAATCACACAAGCTAACGTTAACTTTAACCTATAGTCTGAGCGTCACATTAAATCTGATTTTGTGGAGCTGATATCACGTTTACTTTGTAGTCATTCTACAAGTGTGGGTCGTTGTAAAAAACAAAAACAAAAAAAATGATGATAACTTATGCTACTGCAGCCGTGGACTGTGGCCACCGTCTAAAAATGCGGCAAATGACGAGTTAATACTAAATAACGATTGACAAACGCATCCGATAAAAGACGTTTAAGCTAGCTGTCCGAGAACGGACGCAGCTAGCCTGATAGCATCAAGAAGCTAACCAGGCTTTCCGCTTTTTCGTGTGACAAACCCATAACAGGCAGTGATTTATTACGCTAACTGAAGCAGAAACAACTTACTAGGTTAACCATTACTCGTAATGCTGCATAGTTTTTGCTAAAATTGTGAAAACAGTCTGTGTTTCGCCCTGATAGTGACTGACAGCTGCCCAGAAATCCAGTTTGGCTAAAGCGCTCAGGGCTAAGCAACCTACAACAACAACAGCCATAATTTTAACACCGCTTATAGTTATTATTCGCGTTTTAACTTCAGTTTGAGCTAGCCACTGTTATTAAGGAACTGGGGTGTTCATTTCTTTGTAGACAGTCTGATTTAAGTTGCATTATAGCTGTTATTTTTGGTCCTGCACTTTGCCAAGGCCCTGTGCTGGGAGCAGACAGCCTGCATCCTAAAGCAGTTCCTCAAGTACAGCCCAGCTCCACCACAGTCACTCTGGATATATCCGCTCTGTTTATTTTCTGCTACATTGAATAATTGCAGCTATAATCATATAGCACAGTGTAGTAGAATACAATGCGCAGGCTGTCACAGCTCATGCAAAATGTATAATATCACAGAAAACAGTGAAGTTAAGCTGCAGGGCATAAAAAAAAATTTGCCCATGTAAATTGGGGTTGTTATAAATCCACAGCAGAGCAAAACAGACATAAGTGAGGCCCCAGTAGGAAACTGTATTCACACCTTATCAGATAAAACACCATAAAGTATGATAAGTTCAAAAGAAGCACACTACTGAGTATGAAGAATAAATTTAGGGTTGCAGCGGTATGACAGTTGCAGGGTATGAAAACTGTTGTTCTCATATGGTTTACATTTGTGTATATTTAACCCTTGAAACCCGAGCAAATTGGTTTGATTTTTTCAAAAACATTGGATAAGAGCAATGAGCAATGGAAGAAGAACCAACCTAAAATGAGGGGGACAAAATTAGTAAAAAGTACAAGAAAATTAACTGAAAATTAGTTTAAAAAAAAAACCTGACAACAACAAAAAAGAAAGCTGAAAAAAGGGGTTTACCTGAAAAACAGGCATAAAAATTCTAATAATTTTGTGACAAAAAATTCTGTATGTAATTGTGATAATTATAGATATAATTTTCCTTAGCTTTTTTCCGTTTTCTCTAGACATCTTTCCCTAGCTTTAAAAAAGTACAACAAAAACCTATTTTTTAATTTGCTAATTTATTTCCATGTTTGGAACATTTCTTTTGAAGATGCTGATTTCATTTTTTCCCCATGTTTAAAATATAAATGTAAAAAATAATTCAGGATTTCAAAGGTTTGAATAAGTGTGAAAAGTGTCTGAAAGCAGCACAAAAAAAATTAATTAAGAAAAATTATGTCAGTGCAGGTTTCAAAGGGTTAAAGCTCTTGACAGACAATTTCACCTAAATTTTAGTTATTTTCAACAGAGAGACTTTTAACAAGTGCTTCCAAAAAATAGTTTGAATTTTTCAATTTTCAATTATAGTACTAAAATGTTTCTTAAACACCATAACCCCTCTGTTTTCATTCCTTTAATGGTCATTGTAACTAAAAATAATAATTTTGAATTTTAAAAACCAGATGTCATCATACTGTGAAACCCTGATATTTAGTCCGTTATCGTGCCCTGACAATATTGCTGCATTGCAAAGCCATAAGTAATTAGACCTCATTGATGCTTCATTCCTGATGGGTTTGGAGACGTTATCAGTCAGGTTGTGCAAGTTAAAATCTCTTTGCTCTGTAGTTGTTTGTGTAGCAGTCACTCAGTTGAGGTATTTAGTTTCAGTGCTGTGTGGGGGAGAGGCCTTTGGCAGACTGGAGATTCATTAAACGCTGTAATAGGACTATGATGTTTGGTTAACCTCTAGGCTCTTTGTGGTAATGACGGGAATATGAATATATGCTAAAGATGAGAGACAAGAATCCCCAGTCTTTTTTTTTTAGTATACCTACATGCCACAAATTCCAACATCCAAAAACCCAGCTACCTGTGCTTATTTCTTCCAGATTTTCCAAACAAACGAGCTAATCTTGTTTGTTTCTAATTTCGGTTCGGTATCTGGCCTTGTTGCAGACACATGTCTGACAGGATCTCTGCAGCAGATCAGCACTCACTCGCCTGCTAGACCTGTCACAAACAGTGTACAGCTAATTAAAGTGCACTAATGTTCAAACTGAAAGGCGCAAACACCTTTCATATAAATGACCTCATTGTGACAGGATTTTATTCAGTTTTGCAGACAGTTGTTGCATTCATAAAGCTGACATACTGTTGACAATACATTTATTTTTTAGTTGATGCTCTAGTACAGTGATACTCAACTTGTGGCCTGCAGGCCGTATCTGGCCCCTAATAGGGTGCAGGATGGCCCCTCGACCCTTTTCTAATTCACAATAATGATAAAGTTATTCATCATACTGGGAATTGTTTTTGTCCTTTTAGTATACATACAGTACCAGAGTGCATTAAAAAGCAGCAAAATGGAGCTTGTTTATCAAAAAAGTGGCAGTGGAGGATCCCCTGCATGCCCAGGCCGAGGCCCCAACTGCCCAAAAATCCTGGTAAAATTCTAAAATCCTAAAAAAAAGTCCTAAAATTCTAGTAATGTTCTAAAAATCCTAGAAATGTTCTAAAATCTAATATGAGAAATCAGAAAATCCAAGAGATGTCCTAAATTCGGGAAATATCCTAAAATCCAAGAAACATCCTAAAATCCTGGAAACATCCTAAAGTACTTGTCCTAAAATCCTAGAAATGTCCTTAAGTACTTGTCCTAAAATCCTAGAAATGTCCTAAAGTACTTGTCCTAAAATCCTAGAAATGTCCAAAATTATAAAAACGTCCTGAAGTACCTGTCCTAAAATCCTAGAAATGTCCTAAAGTGCTTGTCATAAAATCCTAGAAATGTCCAAAATCATAGAAACGTCCTGAAGTACCTGTCCTAAAATCCTAGAAATATCCTTAAATCCTTGAAATGTCCTAAAATCCGATCCAGGAAACATCCCAAAATCATAGAAACGTCCTTAAGTACTTGTCCTAAAATCCTAGAAATGTCCTAAAGTACTTGTCCTAAAATCCTAGAAATGTGCTAAAATCCTTGTAACATCCTAAAATCCGATCCGAAAACTTCCTAAAAGCCTAAAAATGTCAAAAATGTCAGAAACATCCTAAAATCTGAAAAAAATCCAAAATCCAATAAACATCCTGAAATTCTAGAAATGTCTCAAAAGCAGAGAGATGTCCTAAAATCCTAGAAACATGTACGGGGCCGCTGCATTTGGCCCCTGGCCTCCTGTCATTTTGCAAAAGTGGCCCCTCAGCAAAGCAAATGGAGTATCTGTGCTGTGGAGAATACAGTTATTATGTAGCCGATGCTCCGGTTCGTAGTGTCAATAGGGGTTTTGTTGGTGGACACTCGGGGGCTCAAACCTGAAACCTCTGGATTAAAGGATGTCCTCCTAAGCACGGGGGCACTCGGTAAACCTCAGTGATGCCTATATTTGGTTCTCCTGCTGTGTGGAAATCTGTGGCTCGGATAGGAATGTTTGAGCAGGAAACAAAGTGTGAACTCCAGCTAGCTTGTTTTCTCTGTTTGCGGCTGCTTTGTCTGCGTTAGTTAGAAGGTGAAGGGGGAGGATTTGGCTGATAGTGAAACTGGCTTCGTAACCACAAGATCACGAGAAGATTCATGACAAAATTCATGCCACAGGTTCAGTTTTTTCTTGACTTTATCCTCACCTGGAAGTAAAAAAACCTCAAGAGCTTTAGATCATTCAGTAGCAACAAAACTTACCATTTAAGCTCAGACTAATGAAACTCTTCAGGTGCTCCTTAAGGCAGGGTGAGGCCGGGCTGACGTCTCAGACGCCCCTGAGGCTGTCCGTAAAACATTAAAGCTTGCGTATATATGTTTACACTGTATTGTATTGTACTCAGACACTCGGGGTGATTCCTGAAATACTTCACAATACCCGTTTGACTTCTCATCGTACAGTCCACTGTAAATAATACCAACTAGACACACTGACGTGTGATTCACCATTCTTTAACACAAATCATTAGCTGTGTGTCAGTGTTGGAGGAAAGCCGCCCTGCTCCCTTCGTTGTGGAGGTGACAGCACTGAGTGATGTCCAATTTTTAAATCTGCATCAGGCGGCTTCTCACGTTTGTTTGTGGCTTGTAATGCCAGTTGAAGGCAAGTCGTTTAAACTTTAAATGTTTTTTTAATGTAATGTTTTTGTTTTTTAATTGATTAGGATCAGCTATTTTAAGCACTCGCCCCAACTGATTCTGTGTTTACATTCGCCATCACACACGCACGTTGTCGTAAACAGAGAGCACGATTTGCGACAGATATTTAGGTTTTATTTAAAAGCTGCTGCTCCAGTGAGAAGAAAATGATTTTTTTCATGCTCAACTTAAGCTGCTACACCACTTTAAGGAGAATCGACATTTTCGCTGTTTTACTAAATTTTTTGACTGGAAATGTTAAATTTAAACAATAACAATACTTTGAAGTGAAATTTGGATTATATGTCTCCTTTATAGTGTTCTGTACTTTAAATTACAATGCTGCACTAAGTGGATTTGAGAGCAATTTTAAAAACATTTTAGTTTGTTTACTTGATTATTTATTAAAAAAAAAACGCTGCACCAAGTGGATTTGAGATAAGAGCCATATAAAACTATTTTTACTCGGTTTAGCTATTAAACACAGCTATTAAACTGCCAAGCATACACACTGGATTGACTTTAACTACTTTAAATTACTCAAAGTGTACATTGTGCAGCTGTATTATTTAGGTAAATAAAAATATCAGATCGGGACTCGGTATCAGCAGATAATCAATATCTAATGATTTGGATCAGGGGCAAAAAAAGAAAACTTGAAAACTTTTTTTGTAATGCCAGAGGAATCATTTAAACATCCACACATGCTTATATTTACCAACTGACCTGTGTGTGATTCCTACAACCAAACAAGACCAAATAAACCGGAGAAGAGAAATGTCCGACGTTGATGAGCTTTCTATAAAAGGCCCGCTCGCTCACCGACGTTAAAGATTCGTATTGATTTGTTGCTTCATGTGAGCAGAGTGGAGACAAGACAACGCTCCTCTTTCGCGGCCCCACTTTGTCATTCAAAAGAGCTTGTAGACGTGGAAACCTGCTCGTGCTGTAACAGCTGCCCGCGCTCTCTTTGCTTCAAAAGACATGGCTCACTATTTACCAATACACAGGATCTGACGCAACTTATGTTTGAATAGGAAGACTGGCTCGCTCTCTCAAGGTGACTGTGGCTCCGGATTGAGGAAGTGGATGCAGGCGACGGCCTTCAGCGGGAACAGAGTTCAGTTGATGACAAATCAATTTCAGTAGCAGTGTGTTCTCTAGAAACATGCCATGGGTATTTTTGGACTCACACGTAAGGAGCAAACAATGCTACCAGTCTTTATTTATGCCTGCTCCCTTTTTTTCAGGCATTTATCAGTGTAGATAAAAATAACATGATAAAACAGTACATTTGGCTTTATTTAAGGGAGAATTTCCTGTTCAAATCCCCCTGAAATTCACTGAAATCTTATTGATTTCAGAAAAGGATGAAGGCTCAAGTCACCAGTCCATGAACTATTAACCCTTTGAAAGCAAGACGTGAGTTTTCTTGTGCTGCTGTCAGACGCCTTTACAACTATTAAAACTTCTGAAAAGGAAATTGGTACAATTTATTAAAAAACACAAAAAGGCAATGAGCAACGCGGTGATAAGTTTTTGGCAAATTGTATGAAATTAGATTTAAAAATATTTTTAAAAAGCTAGGGGATAATGTTTAGTGACAAAAAATGTATCCACAGTTATCATGATTACATACATTAAATTATGTTACAGAATTATCCTAATTTTAAAGCACATTTTCCAGGTCATTTATCTCTCTTTTTTACTTTGTTTTGATATTTAATTAAATTAATTATTTATTTATTTATTTTATTCTTATTTATATTATATATAATGTATATATATAATATATTCTTTATTATTCTTTTTTTTAACTGAATTTCAGGTAGCCTTTTTTTTCTTGTACTTTTTTTTTTAATAATTTACTAAAATTTATTATTGGGTCATCTCTTTTTTCTATGGCTCATTGCTTTATTCTGATGTTTTTAAAAGAAATCCAGCCAATTAGCTCAGGTTTGACAGGTTTCAAAGGGTGTGTACACATTTACACTTCCAATGTATTTAGTATGAAACTGATGTACCTTACAGTGATTAATGTGGTGACTAACGATTTCCTCTGGCCAGAGCTCTGTGTGTGTGTGTGTGTGTGTGTGTGTGGCACAGCTGGGCAGCCGTGGTCCAGGAATGCAGGAATCTTCACTTCCTCCGTATGTGTGTGTGTTCGTGTCCTATTGTTTCACGCTAGTCCAGCAGCCTGCAGCACAACACACACACAAAACCAGATGATTGTATCGTCACATGCACAGACACACATGCACAGATGGCCGTAGAGTCACAATTAAAAGCTGCTGGCCCAGAACCATCCTGTTTTTGTCAACTGTTCCTCCAGTTGTTTGCTCGCTGAGGTGGATATACAGCCTGCATTTACAATAGTGCTGAAGCCAAGCGAGGTTCCTGAAACCCTCTTTGGTCTCAGATCGGAAATTTAAGTCCCCATCCTGGCAGTCTGGTTTCTGTTTGCCAAGTATAATTAACGCACTGTGCAGGAATTTGTCTCTGTGCCACTGGTGCAGTCACATATTGATAACTTGCACAGTTACACAGCAGTTAATGACACGGTGTAGCGGTAAGAGACAAAACCAGATGTACCAGTAAAAATAGCCCTCTGAAGTCATTTAATATTCAGGCAGCCTGATATTAAGTTTGCTCTCTGTGTTAATGCCACAAGATGAAACAGCTTTTTGAGAGTATGTAGCTTCAGTGCAGAGTTCCCCACACAGTCATTTATTCGTGGCGGCCTGTTATGATTAGAACATCTGCAGCCACGTATTGATTTTCTATTTTTGGAGCTGAACCATCATGAAGAGCTATTATAGGCTGTTCAGTTATTTTTTGCATTACACTCCCAGAGCACAGAGCATACTCTGGGCACAGACAGAGCCACAGAATACCAGACACAGGGAAAGTGAAACTAAAGGGATAGTTTGGGGTTTTTAATCTAATACATGCAGTAGCTGATGGTTGGCGAAGCTCATGATTTGTAGAAACACGGGGCGCGTACACCACAGGGGTTGATATCGCAATGCATTTTAGCTACTTCCAAAGTGGCCAACCAAAAAAAATCAATATCAGTCCAAGTGGACGCTACATTTAGAGTATTTTCACGACCTAACCTCGCCGTCACACGACCTTTTCCTTCAGCACTACATTGCTCATCCGCCGCCGGTCAGCTGTTTGGGTCGGAAAGTGCTGATAGCAGCTCTCAATACAGCATCCACGTAGATGGATATCGTATTTTTTTATGTAGGCGTTTTTTAAAGTGGCTAAAATACATTTTGATGTCAGCCGGTCAATACAACATGGTAATGCTGAGCTTCAAAAATCCTTTAATTTAATGCTTAATTGCGCTGGGTCTAAAAGTTTGCATTCCCTGACCTCTGCAGCAGCACCTTATCTCATCCATCAAACTGATCTGATCAGCTTTGATGGAATCAACTGATCAATTATCCATCCCCAGATACAAAAACGAACTCATGAAGAGTTCGCCTGCGCTCACAGGCCCACAAAAACGTGTAGCATGCTTTTCCTAGCTATCTTACCTAATGTTAGTGCTGTGTGGCTAAAAGTTGCAGATTGATTGTTGAGTGGATCACATCATGATATCATTTATTAAAATGGATTGGTACATGCTATATTTAGTTTTACAGGAAGTAAACTTGATTGGATTTTGATTGGAGATAAGAAAACAAAGAAACTGGTTTTCTTGTTTGAATCTTTGCATGTAAGTGGTGCACAGTTATTGTTTGTAAAATATCCTGCAGAAGTAAAAAACAGCCAACCCCAGATTCATTCTCATTTGACCTCACCTTGCTTTATTTGCGTTTTTTGGTGCTTTGTCTCTTGGATGACCACTGTTTATGGTCTGCCACCTGGTTGCTACTAGCCCGAACCTCACCTAGGCGCTGTGGGGGTATGTGCCCATAAACATCTCAAGCACAGAAAATCAGAAGAAAATGAAAAAATGCAGTTAGAGGGCAGAATATACAGAAAAAAAGACCGCTAGAAACTTCTAGTGGGTCATCAGTATTGATTACGAGGGATTACTTCCGTATGTGTCTGTACTGTCTACTTTTCATAAAAATCCTGCATAGTATATCTTTAAAGGCCCAGAATCAAGGAAATCACATTGTCCTCAATCAGGTAGTGAAGTTAAGTGTGGACTGACTTTAATTAGAGTGATTAAATATTAAAAACTCCACCATTATTTTTAGGAAAACTATTATGTCTTACAGATGTATTCACGGCCCGAAGTTAAATATTTTATTACCATTCTTCTTCATAGACTGTCAGAAGTGACATGACGATCTCCTGCTCAAAGCACGTAATTCATTTAATATCTAAACAAATGGCCCGGCCGATGTGGTTCACTGTATCCTGAGCCAGGGCAAAACCAGCTGTTTAGAGTACAGTTTATCCATGTTAATAAAGTAGCTCCTTTTATTAAATACTAGGTGATTAACAAAATGCCTGCAAGGATAAGCTGTGGGTTCGTAAGATGTTTTCAGTGCAGGCAGTGAATGGTATGACACTTCTCTGCAGGGAGAGTCAACACAAAACAGATAATGGTTTGACAGGTGAAGACATCTGTGGGCCTTCCCCCGAAAACACACATATTTACAGCTCTATGGTGCTGCATTTGAACTGGAAACACTCCGCTCAGCAGGTTTTACTCCTCTGAATTAGAGCAGCTGCTACTCTCAGTCATCAGGGTCATTAAATGTAATGGATTAATGTAATGTAATGGATCCCTCTGTAACCAGGCTACATTATAATGTGTAAAACTGCAAAAATGCATATATAGCTTTTTGGATTAGGACTAACTTTGTTGCCTGACACTGAATTAAAGAAAAAAGTAATATTGCTCTTTAAATAAATCTACTTGGATAATGATTATCTCTTTGAGGCTTGTTTTAAGGCACCTTGGTGTTCATACCTCTGCCAGGATATAACTCTGCTGCTGCCGAACTGGTTTAGAAAATCTTGGCACCATGCTGGCCCAAGTGCCAATTCCTATTTTGAGATCAGCTCAGCGATGGACTTGACAGTGCTCAAACCTGGCTCTGACTAACTAATGATTTACAACCAGCTGAATGCTTTTTAGGAAACATTTACCCAAACAATCAGTGGCGTTTGGAATATTTTTGTGTGTTGTGCGGCCTTTTCCAGCTTTTTCTCTGACTCCTCTAAAATGCAACTACATACACACTTTCTTTATATGCATTCATACACACACGCTGTTTGGGTGGGTCGGCGTAGCAGGACTGTGTGAAGTGTGTGGTATGCGACTTCACAGGCCGACACCAAATGTGGATGCCGTTGGCACAGAGGGAGAATTAGTCACATTCATCTCAACCAACATGTAACTTTGGCAGAACTTCAGATTTCTTAGTTTTGAATCACCAACCTCAACCTCGCTTCAGTGATGTTCTCAGATTATGTGACATATGTTGAAAGAGTAGGGTGACGAGTTCAATTTGTTTCAAACCAGACTCCGGTAGCGCAGTGATTTTTGTGCCTCTGGCATTGATTGCAGTAGTTTGTAGTGAAGCTCCAAATCAGTTATTTCCTGTGAGCCTAGCTGAGTTGTACTGGAAACAAATGCTACTGTATTGCTATTGACTGAGCCCATCACTTGCTTTAAGAAAGAAGGATTTCAATACAAAACGCAGATGAAATGACTCCTCTGGATTGATGATTTTGCAGTGTATAAAAGAAAGCTTTGAATTCTTAAAGGAAAAGTGACTTTACTTTAGTGGCCCTGAGAGGTTGTGTGTGTGCGCTCACGTATTTATGAGCGAGTGGTTATTTTGTTGAAAGACAGGTGTCCTGATTAAAACCAGTTAACTGCATTTTTGCCTCACCTGTTCCCCCTTCTGGGGTCATGTGTTGGTTGAGCTGTGTAGCTGTTTCTGGGAAAAACAAGATGCAGAGTTATGTCCTTACCATTTTTCCAAAAATACCACACTTTAAGTTAAATTTTTGCTATTTTTTATAGTTATAGTCAAAGTTTATTTAATATGAACATCACAGTAGCATTAGAGATGTTCATTTGTGGACAAGAACCAGATATCCTGTGTTTAGTGTTTGTAGCAAAATGCTTATTTCCAGCACCTGTCCACAGGAGTTTTGTTTTTTTTGCAGGAAAAAGAATATTTAAATAGAAATAGAAATACATCAGTAAATCTGCATGCAAAATACCCCCATTAATACCACAAAAACATCACCGAAGATACATCCACAAATAAACACATAAACTTGTATATCCCTAAATCCATACACAGAAATACAACCACACAATTCACAACTTACAGGTATGTCTGCTGTGGTATTAAGAGTAAAAAAGAAAAACAAAACAATAAAATTGGGTTGCATTTTATTGTTTTTAATGAAAAGCATCATGCTCTTTGAGGTGATAGCCATCAATGTACTGAGCCCTCAGGAGGGAATGATCAGATGACAGTGTTGAAAAAAACTGAGATAAGCTGTCTTTGCTTTGAAAAAACACGCCTGTGCAGTGTGCTCATTGTGTTGTGTATATAGTTATTTTAAAGGTCAGAAAAGCATGGGCTGTGATTGGAAGGTCACCGGTTTGAAACATCAAATCTCTTGGAAAAATCTTGTTAAAGGAAGTGAATTAACAACTACCGCAGCAGTCATTGCCCCAGGCCGTAACACCCCCACTCACTGTGGTGGAGCTGCTCGGTGGCTGCTCCTAAGCGATGTGTGTGAGTGTGAACCCCCCGGGCCATCGTTAGGCGAAAAAAACAGTTTGTGAGCTTGTCTGTTGAAATAGGAATTGGAAAATGTCAAGAGACCGAGTGATGATGAGATGGTAAGTGAGCGTGAGATTGTAATCACAACGGAAAGTTCAGCAGTATTACAAGTTGTCCTACATGATATATGACACCAAGACAGGAGAGGAGGTGAGACACTAATGAGCTTCCCAAATTTTCTGTACTTCTTTATTTCTTTTCTTTTTGTGTTTGTTGTATTTGTCCCCAGCAAGTTTTATAGGTTATTGAAGGGCGGTCTTATTGATTTCTGTAGCAACCTAACAAGCGCACCAAATCTGCTTTTCAATAATTTTTAGTATATGCTGCACCATTTGAGGTGATAATAATTTAGTTAAAATTAAAGTCTTATCTCATTTGAAGATTCAATAATTGATTTATAGCAATTTCTAATGTTTTGATTGCTCTATATGTCAAATATTGTCAAAAGTCTGGCAGAGGCTTAATGTGTGCACAATATCCCATTTAAGCCCATGGGTGTTCTGTACAAGCCCACCATATGATTTGTTGAAAAATGAATATATATTTGAAAATTTTACAATAAAAATGTTGTTTAAATCTTAAATCATTTAGCTCTCAATAGCTATTTTTGATTTTATCCTCACTCCTTTCCTGTGGCCTGTACATGACGTTTGAAATTAGCGTGACCAGCTTTTATCCCGTGTTGTTAACAGAATAAAATATCTAAAGTTGTATATAACAGAGGATATGATTGGTGAAAAGTTGCATGTTGGGGTAGCACAACAAAGACTGAAAATATGAGTCAATTTACTCTGAATAATCCAAAGTAAAAAATAAAAAATCTAAGTCCGGGCGATTCCCATCATGAGCCAGCAAGCGGTTAAGATGAGGGTTAGTGTGTGAATCCATGGACAAGAACTTGTGACCTGAGATGACTTATCTCTGCTACAAAGACCACTGCCCTGAGATGACCTCCGACCTTATCAAATCCGTCGCCCGCCAGGAGTCAGCCTCACTATATGGCTGTCACACAAGATTAACTGTAAATGATACAAGCTTTTCTGTCAGAGCCGCAGTGAATGAACACTAGTTCAGTACAGCTTAGTACGAAAAATTGAATAAAGCAAGCAACCGTAGAACAAAACGAAATGGTGCGCCCTTGTGTTCTTACAGTAGTCGCAGGGTTACGGCTCCAGCTGGGTGGGATGATTAACATGGTGAGCTGCTATTGCTTAGGCTGTTCTTGTTTGTTTTTCATGGTCAGAGAGAGGAGAGAGTGAAATGCCACACTGATCCTCCACTGAGCCTGCCATATGCCGAGTATATGACACACACACACACACACACACACACACACACACAGAGGCGGCCTAATAGAGGTGTTAATGATGGATATATGAGCTAAGTCTCTCCATTACTGTGTTACAGTAGTAGAAGTCCACATCAAGCCTCTGCTGATCTGGCAGTTCAACACATGGAAACAACTCCCTGCTCCAAGAGTCCTGCCTTTGCTTGAAGGGAAAATGGACATTGCTTAAATTGTTGTTCCCCTTTTTTTTTTTAATTCATTCTCATCAGGCAAAGTTTCCCAAGTAGGGCTGCCTATCAGACCAAAAAATATGTTGATATTGATAAAAAGAAAAAATACGGCCATAAGTTGGCTCTAACTGTTGACACTCCTCTTTATTTCTCCTCAGATGTGACAGTTGCTTGTTTAAATCATAAGTTATATATATATATATATATATATATATATAATAATATACCCTGTTAAAATGTTTGTTTGAATATTTGGGAACTTTCTTGTGCTGCTTTCAGATGCCTTTCACACGTGTTTAAACCTGTGAACACTAAGCAGCTTGATGTGATTCCTTTCAAAAACACGGGAGAAAAAAGCAATTAGCAACTTGGTAAGAAATGTACCACAAATTACAAGAAAATAGTAGATTAAGAAAACCATTTTTAAAAAGCTTTTGATTATTACAATTTTTAGGCTTTTTTTAAACAAATTTTCAGGTAATTTTCTTGTACTTTTCACTAATTTTTTTTGCAAATCTTTGGCTATTTCTTCTTTCGTTGTTCATTGTCATCAATCCATGTGTTTTCGAGGGCATAAAAATGTAAAAAAAAAAAAAAAAAGTAAGTATACTGAACTCTATTCTCGACATGGGTGTGCTTAATCACTTTCCCTGTTGCCCGTGTCACCATCACGCCCAGTCACCTGAGCCTCAGCGTGTCGCAGTCAGGCTGCATTCATGCACTGATGGTCATCATCAGTCATACATTTATGTGACAGTTGAGCTGTTAGATTTGGAGTTTTCCCCCCAGAGTAAATTAAAATGAGCGAATAAACTTTGCCTTTTGCTTTTCCAAACATTAAATGGAACTAATAAGAAACAGCCTTCTATTCAGTCGTTTCTTTTGTTTGCTAATTTAGTACAATCAGTGTTCGTTCAGTCATTGCTCCATCACTGAATGGATTTTTGTGAAATGTCAGAATCATGGCGTGTACTGCTGTGTTGTGGCATTTTCAACATTACACAGAATTTGTTTGACTGGTGCATTTTAGGTTTTGCACTGAAAGTTGAGTTTGATGAAGCGTGACAGTTTGTGATTTTTCTGATTAACACACACAAGTACGGCATGATCAAACCTGCAACCCCTCGGTTTCTCCAGACGGCTTGTTTGAGTCACAGCAGCCCATCGAGTCGAGTCAGGCTGTGTGTTGTTGCCGCGGACTGTGACACTGAGCGCTATGAGTCATCTCTGGTTTGTCTCCTGACTGAAGACACTCTGTCTCTGCTCTCCACTCGGCTTCTGTCTTTGCGTCTCTTTGTATCCCCTCCCTCCCGCCACAGCTTTGTTTTGGTGTTGGTCGGCCTCTTGTCATTCCTCCTTTGCCTCTACTCCTCACTTGATCTTCCTCTTGAGACAGTCTTTTTCCTTCCTGTCAGACAAAACCAAAGGTCTGTTTTTTTCTTCAACAGTGTAGTTAGATAGTTAGATAGTGTAGTTTTTCTCATGGTTATCCTTGAGTTCTTTGTTTTATTTTGTCTTCTCATTGCTATTGTGTTTCTGCGGCATGGGCGGTAATCCAACACCTTATTGGTGTGATTTAAGTTTCTGTTGGTGCCATTTTTTCTTTTTCCCTCAAGCCATGGTGGCTATCACTGCTCATGCTGACTAAGCAGGACAGTCTGCACATAATACATCACTGTATCAGAAAACGTCAAAGGAATTTGTCATAACTTCTCATGTTGACACTAAGAGACTTTAGGGACAGCGCTGCAAGCTGTCCTTCAATGAGAGCTAAAGTTTGTCCTTTTAATGTGCAACACTTTTAATGTTTAAGTATTTCTGTGGCATTCTTGCTGTATTTCATA
Source organism: Plectropomus leopardus (assembly GCF_026936395.1). Taxonomy (NCBI): domain Eukaryota; kingdom Metazoa; phylum Chordata; class Actinopteri; order Perciformes; family Serranidae; genus Plectropomus; species Plectropomus leopardus. Next base: position 8,106,092 of record NC_142188.1, on the reverse strand, counting down.
TAAGACAATTGAGAGTTTACTGAAAATGCGTGTAAGGATAAACTTCACAATTAGCAAATGACAGACAATCTTATCTTGTAGCCATCTTTTGTCTCCTCTTCTTTGTGTTGCATCGTGGATAATTTTTTTTTAAATGCTTTGATGTGGACAGGGCTGTGAACACAGTGCAACAGTAATAAAGTGTGTTCAGACACATCCTTTTCCTCAGTTTTTTTTTTAATATATCGTTGGAAACCATTATTTTTATTACAATCTGTTAAATTGTACAGTTTTAAACAAGTTTATATTTATTTTAATAAATCTGAGTCTACTCTACCTTATCCAGCCTCAAACTGGGGTGACTTTTTGGAAATTTAAAAATAGAAAATAAAAAGTATAATAAACGATAAATCCGACTATGAATGTCCTCTGTGATCAATAATCCGTTGTCCGATTAAAAGTGAGAGATGACAGATATTTAACTTCCAGTAAAACGCTGAGCTTGTCACATTCACTGGCCGTCCAATCACAGTGGAGAAGGAGCAGGACAAATACCACAAAGACCACCTGTCACAGAGGACAAATACAGGTGCTGAACAACAACAACTGCCCTATTTCAGCTGGGAAAAGAAAGGCTTTGGTGGACCTTATTAAAGTAACACCAGCGTTTGTCCGTCCACTGAGGATTTTGTTATCAATCAGCTGTAACTGTATTGACATAAAAATAACTGCAATGCAAGAGGCTTTATGGACGTTCATGAAAAACAAAAAGTTGTCCTTGCAAAGTTTGACAGCCTCCCAATAAAGTGATCAGACTGGAATGTAAAATGTCATGTTATTCTCCCTAATGTTGGATAAATATGTAGGTGCGGCTGCAGCCAGGATCAGGGTAGATGGGGGTAGATGGGGGTGTTTCTGTTTCTGTCGTGTTCTGCATTGAGACGAGTGTTAACACGAGAAGTGTTAAGAGGAATTATTTCCAGGAAGTTCATGGTATTAAAGCTTTTGTTTTGTCTCTGATGCTTAAAATCTTATCAGTCCACTTAAAAAGTCTCTCTCTCTCTCTCTCTTGCTCACACACACACGCTCTCATTCTTGCCCACATACTTCCGCAATGTCACACACACACACACACACACACACACACACACACACACACACACACACACACACACACACACACACACAGTCAAACTCGCACATTCTTGGCCTGAGAGAAGCAATTCATGTCCCCCTCTGAAAGGCCATCTTTTATTCATGTGTATTTCATATAGAATTCCCCTCCTGCTGCGCCAGCACTGCTGCTAAATGTAAACATCGCTTACTATTTATAGAAAATCAGCCTCAGTATCCTGCAGAAGAACCTCCGCTTTTTTCGACAAATGTCAGCTTTTCAGGAATACAGAAAAAAAAAAACGTCTCGATTTCCTGTTGAGGTCCACACATTCCTCCGTGACCCCGCCTTATCTGAGCGTGTGTTTTGAATGAGTGGCGATGGCGCTATGGATGAATTCTGGTATTTTAAACCTGCTTTAAACTGGCTGCGTACAACATATTGAAAAATGAGTGTTCTCTCTGGTTGCATCAGGAACATGATATCCATAATTAAGGAAAACAAATATTGTTTGATACGTAAATAGTACATTTAAAAGCATCTGAAATGCGGTAGTCAATAACATAATTGTAGAAAGGTTCTAAAGGGGATTCAGCCATTCTGTTTTTATTTATTTTAGACACAACTTGCAGGTATACATCAACCAATAACTGCTGTTGATATAGCAACACATAAATATCAGGGCAGTGAAAGACAGGTTACATTAAAAAGAAAAAACATTGGACATTATAATAAATGAAATACATATTTGACATTCTCTAAACAAATAAGTAAATAATACATTTATGCATCTGTGATACAGCCTTACTATTATGACAAAGAGTAACAGATGATGGAAAAATGTATTTGTTCCATCGTACCTGCAGTTTCTCTGACGCACACGTCTCCTCATCCATAAGGGTCTGCATTGATGAGAGGACGAAATATGATCCAGGCAGGCCCGTTTCAATCATGATCCATGAGTTTGAAGGTTTAAATGCTGCCACCTAAAACCAGTGTTGTAATGTAACAACGTGCTTATACTTTGTTACAGTACTTAAGTATTTTTTGGCAGTATCTCTACTGTACTTGAGTTTTTAGATTTCTGTTAAATTTCACTTTTACTTCAATGCACTTCCTAGATAAAATGTTTATTTTTATTCCAGTATATTTCCTCGAAGCATCTTAGTCACTGACTACAAAAGAGGGAAGGAAGGGAAGAAGAAGGAGAGAAGGAGGGAGGGAGGGACAGACAGATGAATGAGACAATGGGAGGAAAGGAAAAACTGGGTTTTGTTCTTTAAATCCATTAAGTTGTAAAAAAAAAAGTTTTCTTCAAGTGTAATATAAGCTTTGTTTTTAAGTGGTAAACATATTATAAAGATATAAATATCATAATTCTCAGAATTGTGACCGATTGATTTTTAACAGCATTAACTTGTAGTTTTACTTTCAATACTTAATTACATTTAATATCATAAAATTAGTTTTGGTACTTAAGTAAAATTAATATCTGAACTTTTACTTAAGTAATATTCTGATAGGCGACTTCAACTTCTACTAAAGTCATTATCTACTATCTGTACTTTTACTCAAGTGTGGCTTTTAGGTACTTCATCCACAGCACTGCTTAAAACTAGTTTATACCACCAGGTGCAAAGGATTTTACAACTCTGGAGATTTATCACAGCTGCAATGACTTTATCCTCCATGACAGCCGTTAGCAGAGATCCACTGTTCATGTTATCTGATTAATCTACACAGTGCATTGCTGGATGACGTTGCATTTCGTTGTTGCAAAGGTTGAGCCAGGTTCACCTTTTTTGCCTCATTTTCTGATTTCCTAAACATCACGTAAACCTGGTTTCTGTTAGTCAATAACTCCCTTTTCTGTTTTCCCTCCTTTAGGCTCGTAATGTAAACACAGGAGAGCTGGCTGCTATCAAAGTCATCAAACTGGAACCGGGTGAGTTATCTCATCTTTCTTTTTACTCCTTTATCTCCCTTTTTCCTGCCATATCTTCCGCTCTATCTCCATATCAGCCTTTCTCTCAATCACGCTCATTTCTTCTCTTTTTTCTCTGCTGTCAAATCGCCTTCCTTTTTTTTTTGCTCTTTTTCTTCATCAGACTTCTTTTCACAAACTTTTTTTTTCCACACTCAAGTGCTGGTTTCCTTCTTCTGCTCCTCCATTTAAGAAACAAAAGCATAAAAAGAAAATCAGAATTTGCAGGAAGTGTTGAAATAATGATAGCCATATAACCATGTCACGCATTAAGAGACCAGATTTAGATAATAATAATGTGTGTGTCTGTACGCGTGCTCGTGTTCTCTTTCAGGTGAGGACTTTGCTGTCGTCCAGCAGGAGATCATAATGATGAAGGACTGTAAACACTCCAACATCGTAGCCTATTTTGGCAGTTATCTCCGGTAAGTTTGTGTGTCAAATGAGTGATGTGCATGATGGGACAGCATTAGTCTGTTCCATGCATGCGCCCTTGTTTGTCAGAGAGAGAAAAGAGAGATGAACTGGTGTGTGAAGGGAAAGCACTTCTGCGTAAATGTGGAGCTGCACTGACACTGTGTGCTCTCTGTGTGCGTGCAGGAGAGACAAGTTATGGATCAGTATGGAGTACTGTGGAGGAGGTTCTCTGCAGGATATCTATCACGGTAAGAACAACCTGCACCCAAACACACATACACACATTTTGATGTTAACCATGCAGTTTGTTTTTCACCTTTTCTCACTCTGTGATATCCATCCATCTCTCTTTTGTTCTCTCTCTCTCTTTGTCCTCCTTGTTTCTCTCCTGCAGTAACTGGGCCTTTGTCAGAGTCACAGATAGCCTACATGTCACGGGAGACCCTGCAGGTAGCGTATGCAGCATATTTATTGTCAGTGTAGTTATATTTTTGAATAAATAAAGAGGCATGTTTTGGACATTGAACTTATGCACAGCTTGAACTGCTTCAGTTTCTTTCTCCATAAAATGATGCAAGCAAAGACCCAAAATGATTTCATCTGTTCATTGGCTTTGTGCTTCATGCTAACACTTTTCATCATTTTACAGAGAAAGAAACTTCAGCAGTTCAAGCACTGAGTGCAATTACATGGACATGAATAACCCATTTATGAGTTGATTTCAGAAAACTAACTTGAGCCAAGATATTGGATTTTTATGTGTCATGGTCCAAATGTCAAATTGTGCTCCATATATGCAGTTTAACTTTTAAATATTATCCATTCAAACTGAAACTGAAATTTAAAGTGTATACAGATATTAAGACCAAACTGTGATTATTCCCCAAAAGCACCACAGCTGTATAAAATTACAGAGGAAACACTGCAAAGTTTTAGCAATGTACACTGGAGCCAGTCATCCATCAGAGACACAGATGATGTGATGTTTGTGCTGCCAGCTGTAAGTTGAGCCAATCTCCTAAACATCTGATTTTCATTAAACCAGCAGGAAAGAGGGGGGAGAGTATCGAAATATCTTCTTTAACAAATATTTCAAAATTGAGTTCCATTCTGTTTTCAGTGCCCTGTTGTCATTTTGATCACATGACTGTTTCCTTTTTTTCTGCAAGAGCCAGTAACACCAGCTGCTGTGATTCTGTTTACAGGGTTTATACTACCTACACAACAAAGGCAAAATGCACAGAGACATAAAGGTGAGTTTGCAGAAATCTGTGTTAAAAATGCATGTCAGCAAAACTTAAAGGCCTTTTCAAGTCACCTGTTAATTTCAACTTCCAATTTGAATAATGCTTTTCGGTGTAAAGTAATTCAGTGCAATGGCAACCTGGACTAGAGCCTCAAAAATCAAAATACAGTGGAACTAACACCTTTTCTAATTTTCACAGTGTTGCAGGGTTATTGTATTAGATGACTTCCCATCATACTGCTGTTTCTGTTATTTTGTAAACAGCATGCATGTAAAGAGAAGTGTTGCAAAGGCAGTTCTGTTAATAATGAATTATTATTGTAAAAAAAATCATAAATAAGGATAGTGTATCAAACAAAAAAAATCACATATAGTTATAGTTAAAAATAAAAACGATCACTAAATTATTGCATAGAAACAGTTGATGGTGTTTGTATCTGGGAAAACGATTATTGATTCATAGCCGCAGGCTGCGTTGATCAATGACAAACCACTTTGCAGCAAACCTGCACCGCTGAATGCGCCTCTCAAGTTAATTTAAATTGACCTGATGTGTGAAATCTTGTGTTGCTGACAGGGAGCCAACATCCTCCTGACAGACAACGGCTATGTTAAACTAGGTGAGTGGAACATGCAAAGCTTCTGCAATTTCCTTCTGCTTCAAGAGACTGAATCTGAATAGCCTCATTTGCTGACTTGGTTTCCCTTTCTGTCTCCTCCGTCTCTCCCCTCTTTCGTACAATCATTTCAATTCCCTCTCTCCCCCCTTTTTTATTTATTTCTTCCCGTTACATTCTTTCTTCTTTCTGCCACTCCTTCTCCTCTGTTATTTATTTTATTCTCTCGTATTCCCTCCCCCCCCTTTTCTCTCCATAGCTGACTTTGGAGTATCGGCCCAGATCACAGCAACTTTAGCCAAGAGGAAGTCGTTCATCGGAACTCCGTACTGGTTAGTTGTTGTTTTTCTTCATCAGCTCCTCTGATGCTGCACATGGATATGCAAACAGGCTTACAAAAAGTATAAAATCCAGCTTCCTACTGCATGCTAAAGACCTTTGATCAGTTGAGGGAAACGTGACGTCAGAAAATATGAAGGAGTTTTCCTAAGGCTAAGTTGACACGACACAACTTTCAAAATCTCCACATTGCTGTATTCTTCATCACACTTCACATCTTGCTGCCTTGTAAGTGGGAGTCTTGAAGAAGTTGTGGTTTTCCCCACATCATGACTGACTGAGTCACAGTCACACACACAATATCTTTCGCTAGAAGAAATGTCATATGGGTATGTCATGTGATACGCTGGTTAACTCAACCTGTGGTCGGGGGGGATATCACTTGGAAAATATCAAAGTGACAAAGCTGTATTCCTGGTAAGTTATTTGGCTAAAATTAGGGCTCCTCCTTGAAAGTTGGAGCGTTGAGTCAACGACAGGTTGCTCCTGAAAATCACGGCTAACTCATATAGTGTGAATTAGACATAATGGATTATGCAACAGTAATACACCAGGAATCATACTCTTTACGAGACCTGAACAAACCAGGAATAACATCATGGAATTTTTCTTTTTTTCTCCATTTTCCCCTTTTTCTTTAATCTGGACAGCACACTATTAAATATATATTTTAAAAACTATTTGCTTCATGTCTTTGCATCTATTCTCAAACTTGAGAATAGAAGCTCATCAGTGTGTCCAGCTGAAGCCCAGCTATGGTAAAGTTATAGAGGTTAACATCAGGGTCATGCCGGCTCCCTGATTGCTGCTGCTGTTGCATATTTGCTCCCATTATTTCCCTCTTTTCTTGTTTTTCATGCCCTCCTTCTGTCTCTCCTCCATCTTTCTCTCTATCTCTCCACAGGATGGCTCCAGAGGTAGCAGCAGTAGAGCGGAAAGGAGGTTACAACCAGCTGTGTGATATCTGGGCTGTGGGCATTACTGCAATAGAGCTGGCTGAGCTACAGCCACCCATGTTTGACCTGCACCCCATGAGGTAGAGGAGTGTGTGTAATCACTGGTTGAGTGTGATGAAAAATGTTCTTACTCTAAATGTAACAAGCTTTCTTTTAAACAATGTATAGTGGTATTTCAGCAAACGTTGAATTGTATTAAGTATTACCGTAGAATAGAGGGACCTGGATGCTATAGTGGAAGCTCCTGTGTTTTAATTCTGTCATTATAGCAGCACGTTTTTAGGCACTTTCCCTGTTATGTGTCTGTACTCTCCTGCAAATACATAAATCAATGTCTGTCTCTTTTTTTTTTAATTCAATTTGCTTTATTGGCACGAATGTTTGTAAAACAATATTGCCAAAGCCTCTGATACAATTAAATGATGATATAAATAAATACAAGAAAAAAATCAACAGCAATTGGATAAAAAAAAATAGATGCATAAATAAAAAAGAATAAAATAAAAAATCCTTCTCTCTCTCTCTCTCTCTCTCTCTCTCTCTCTCTGCAGAGCTCTCTTCTTAATGACCAAGAGCAATTTCCAGCCTCCTAAGTTGAAAGATAAAGTCAAGTGGTAAGAAAACACCCTGTCCACGATGTCATTGTCGTCCTCACTGTCTTCACTATTTTCAGCTATTAAGAGGTATTAACTGAACATGCAACACGGCTTTCACACTGACCAAAAACTAAACCCATTCTCTTCTTCTCCCTTGTCTTTTCCTCTCTCTCTTTGCTGGACGACAGGACAAATAACTTCCACCATTTTGTCAAACTCGCCCTCACCAAGAACCCAAAGAAGAGGCCCACAGCTGAGAAACTGCTGCAGGTGAGCAATAAAAATGCTTTGAAACAAACAGATTACTTCAAGTAGTGTTACCCATTCTGGCTGAACTGTCATTGATACTCACTGTAGATGAGACTATTTCCACAATGAAGCTTACTATGTTATTGTTTTTTTCCATATGTTTGTGATTTTTACACAAGCATTAATTGCTACAGTGGTGCATGATATTACCCAGGGAACCAAAACTCACATTTTAATAGGTCAGGCAGTCGACCAGGCCCGCCTCAGGCTGACCACAACCATTTATCTATTAGGGGGTTGATTTGATATGAATCGACAACCTGAGAAGCCTTCGGACTTTATGCAAAAGACATGATGATGTCATTTTTGGCAGGCACACCCTTGCGCCAGAGACACAAGTGCAAGCATAAACCTAGCGTACAGCAGCTGATGTGGAACTTTCTGTTGAAGTACTGTTTTTAAATTCGTATGGCAAAAACAGCAACACTTGTTCAGTGACATACTGATGCTACACCGTCGCGGCTCATCCCTGCACACTGCTGTTTGTTTACGTGCGTCTGTCACTTCGCACTTTGTCAAGTGTTTTGCTGCTCTGATTGGTTGTATATCTGTCTAATTGTAGATATAAGATATTTTGACCTACAGCTATTGATAACACACCTTGAAAATCAAAAATGAACTGAGAGGAACCTAAATTAACATTTGTTCTGACAATTGCAGATCAACATAATATATGAAATGCAACCAAATTCGTAGTTAACTAGTCATAAATACCAGTTGTATGCTTCTGGTGGTGAAAACTTTATTGTAAATTACATAACCTGGAACAACACCACTGCAAAATGTAAACAACAAAAGCCAGTTATAAAATCCTCTTGTGACACTATTTAATCACAGGGTGTTAGCCATTATACACGTTCTCACTCTTGCTAAACCGATTAGTCATCTATTAATTGGCAATTCAGCAGATGTTTATCTACTGAATGTCAGCTCTCACAAGCTGTCATTTTAGTTATTTGTCAAGGAAATCCCCAAACATCTGTCACACTGGAATACTCGAGTGCCTTTTTGTTGTTTAAGTATTAATCAGACAGACAAAAATTCATTTTAACTCAACCCCCCCCCCCTTTCCTCCTCCAGCACCCTTTTTGTGTCACAGCCTCTCAGCAGGACGCTGGCGATAGAGCTGCTGGACAAAGCCAACAACCCCGACCACAGCACCTTCAATGACTTCGATGACGATGACCCTGAGCCAGAGGTAACCTTTGACCTTCTCAGGTTTTGCTTTCAAAACAAGTGTCATCAAGCTTGCAGAAGAGTCAACAGAGTAGTGATTGTGTTTTTTGCTGGATCTCGCTTCTTTTCCCTTCAAATCGCACCCTTCTCCTTTCTCATTTGTTCCTTAAATTCCTTCATCAACCACCATTCAACCTCCACAGTCACGCTTTTCCCCGGCACATGTGACTCATCTTTCTGCTCTTTGTCCTTCTCCCTCTTTTCCTTACTTACTTTCCTTCTTTTTGCTCTTTTCTCCTCTTTGTTTCTCATTTCACTTTTATTGGCTTTAATCTTTTCTTTTATTCTTCCTCTTTCCTCTTCTCTTCCTCCTTGTAGCACTTCTCCTTTCTCTCTACCTTTCTCTTCTCCTTTCTCCCTTCCTTTTTTTCTTAATCTTTCTGTCTCCACCCCCCATCCTCTACCTCCTCCTCAGTTTAAGTACAGGGGTCATTTCCTACCCATAAGCCCCGGTGCTCGACGTGCACCCCGTTTCGCGGCCCGTAGGAAGGTACCGGTTTGGGCTGCGGTGTCTGCAGTGATGTCATTCTAACACAAACGATACTGTCAGTTGTTTTTCACTCGGAGGAGGACCACAGAGCTGAATGAATAGAACTCCATTCAATTCAGTGTCTACTGGTGCTGTCATGGAAACTGGCATCGGCATGCAGCTTATCAGACGGGTGATGGATTACCGTGGCGGTTGCATAATTAATTCAACATGCCAGCGAGCACTTGTACTTAACGCTTGTGATTTTCTGTTTATAAGCATTTTTTACAATTATAAAATTACAATCATATGATTATGTAATCACAGTTTTACTAGCCTAACAAATTATGGAATATAATCAATTTTAATACATTTCATTTACTTTCATATGGATGTATTTTTGGCCTATTTACTTTGGGAAATACATTTATTCACTTTCTCGCCAAGAGCTAGATGAGGGGATCAATACAACTCTCATGTCTGGGGGAAAAACAGGCACTAGCTTTGTCCAAAGGTAACAAGATCTGCCTCACAGCACCTCTAAAGCTCAGTTATTACCACGTTAAATCACATTATGTATCCATTCAAAACAAAAAGTGAAAAAACAACTTATTTTGTTTTCCAGATTAGCTGTTTCTAACCTTTTTCCTATGCTAAACCAAACGCCTGATATAGGGTTTCCTACACCACGATTAAAACATTAGCTGCCACGTATTGATTTTCTATTTTTTGGCCTTGACCAAGTAGCACTATTAAAACATATACTTTTCAGTTATTCATTGTATTACACTGTGGGAGTACAGAGCATACTCTGGGCACAGGTGGAGCAGCAGAGTGCCAGACCCAGTGAAAGTGAAACTTAATGCACTGGGTCTAAAAGTTTGCATTCCCTCGGCTTAGCGGCAGCTGCTCCTCTCATCCATTAATCTGATCTGATCAGCTGTGATCGAATCGACTGATCAATTATCCACACAGCAAGTCAAACTCCAAAAACTGCTGCTGGGGATGAAAGGAACTCACGAGGAGTTTTTCCCACGTTGCGTTCATTGACCCCCAACACACATGAGAATGATCTCAACCTGCTCATCTAACTCTCACAAGAAAGCGACTCAACACATTCCCATAAGTCAAACTATTCCTTTAATCTCTAGGTGGTTGTAACTAATATTACAATTTTATAGTGATTCACACTTACCACCCAAAAAACTGCACCTGCTTCCATGACAGCACTATTGGCAATCTTGGCTAAACCACAGCAGCTCACTAAACATCGGTTCTTTTCATTCTAGTTCTGTGGCGGACGCCGGCCGACAAAGAAACAGTTAAATCTATGAAGATGGCTCCCAAAGTGTGACATCATCACACTCCTTAGCATAATGCATCAAAAACAAACAAAAAAAACCCAAACAAATTTTATTAACATTTTGGTTTGTGCTGGAGAGAAAGGGTTTCACACTTTAAATAAAAACTCGACTTCAGTTAAAGGATCTTCAGGGAAATGTCAGTGATGCAGTAAAAGCTGCCCATCTGTTACTCTGACCAGCTTAAAATAGACAGTGAGGATTGTTTTACTCAGCTCTGATTAAAAGATCAAAATCTCATTTCTTCATTTGGCAGTTTATAAACACAGGTGCTCAGATGTGTCAGCTGTGGAAGCCATCTTCATCTACCTTTGCCATTACAGAAACTAACCATGACTTGTGTGTTCAGATGAAGAACTTTATTGCACCTGTAAGAGGTGGTTTTGAGTAGAAAGAAGCTATCAGTGGATCTGAGTTACAGATGTGGTTTGTTGGATGCATTTTCTGTATTGGTTTGTCTTTTTCATGCTTTCCGAGCATGGTTTGAGGTTGCTGTGTTTTTAGCTTTTCTTTAAGGGGAGTTTACATATTAAGATTAAATATTGAAGACATGACGTCAAGTGGAGTTTGGAAATACTGTGTCAGTGTGCAGATACTGTGATTATACCAGTTGAACTGTATAAACATAAACACACTGGTCACAGAACGATGTTACTTCTAAACAAAATCAACATAGCATCACATACAGTAGCTTACTCAATGCATTTTAATGGAAACGCAGCCTGATTTAGCGCAGATTTGTGGCTAGTTTGTGATGCCAAGACTGTCAGGGTCAGCCGTTTGCCACATGGGTCACCTATAATAAAACATATGTGATCAATGTACTGTCTGGCACTCTGATACTAAAAGAATATCCTCCAGCATAGAGGGTATGTTGTCTTACAGGGACAGTTTTAAGGGGAAAACGTCGCTGTCGTTGCCAGGGAAGGTTTGTGTTTTCCGTCGACTGTGTTGCTATGTTTTGGTTGTCTGGTTGCAGAGTGCGGCTGGCTGTTTTGCTGTGTCATCGAATCCCACCCACAGGAAATAGCAGAAGGATTTTTTTTTTAAGCCTATTGTAATCTTCTCAAGGACTGTGTAAACTACTACAGTGTGTATATTCTTTCAACAGCTCTTTGACTTTGTGTGTGTGTGTCTTTCTCTTCCCCGATAGTCTCCTGTCTCTGTTCCTCATCGTATTCGTTCCACCAGCAGGAGCGCCAGGGAGGGAAAGACGCTTTCGGAGATTAACTGTGAGTTCATGCACAAGGTCAACATGAACAAATACATTTTTAGTCTGACAACAGAAGCCACCAGAGCTCCCTAACTCCCTGTATACACAATATTCTCCAATATCAATGTAATTTTTACCTCTTTCTCTTTCTTTTACTTGCTCTTTCTCAGTTGGTCAGGTGAAGTTTGATCCTCCCTTGAGAAAGGAGACAGAACCTCATCATGAACCGGTGAGTTTTTCGCTTTGTCATATGTGTGTATGAGTGTGTGCAAGGGAGTGACAGTATGTGTGTCCCTTCACCAGTATCAGCATGTCTTATCCTCACCTACGCACAAGAAGCACCCCAATCCACGTTTATGTCAATCTGTGTGGAACCAAAATGAATGAAGCACATCCACATGGTTCACTCTGATAGTTTTAGGGCTTGAGGCATTTTATTAAGGAGAGTGCTGATCAGTGTCATTGATTGAGGTCAGAGTGTCTGGGCTCTCGTTTAGGGTCAGGGTGACAGGTTAAGATGCCCAGATGGAGCTCAGAGCAGAACCACTGCTCTTTTTAAAGGCTCCAGTTGAGCTACATGCATCCAGCGTCACTAGAGAAGCGTCGTCAGCAAACCGTTGATTCCCCATGCTACAGCACGCCTGTCGAACACTCCTCTCCTGCTGCTGTGTGCCGCGTTTTTCTAGCAGTTTTTGGGCGCACATACAAGTTAAAATATTTTCAACTTTTCCACTCAAGGCGCTGAGTCACACTGTCACGCAGCCCCGCTCCTCGGGTGCTTCTAGCTGTTTTTCCCGATGCGCTTCTATGGCGTTTTTGGAGTGGTCACACCTGGTGCGTTGCTTGGAGGACTTCTGGTTATGTCCAAATCAGAGGAGACCCTTGGATGGAACCAGAACATGCCGGAGGGATACTGTGTCCCACCTGGACTGGCATGCTTTATGATCCCCCTGTAAATGCTGGACGACGTGGTTACAGAGAGAGAGTACGCCTGCTGCCTGACACCAGGACTCAGACCTGGACCTGGACTCAGACAGCAGCAGAAAGTGGACATATAGATGTCTTTGCATAAAGCAGCAACCGTCTCCTTCTGTCCTCGGCATGGTGGTGACACCAACTGACAGCCAGACAACAGCCTTAAACACAAAAACCACTGAAGAGTGAAGCACTGCAAAATTTAAGCTTTCTTGCTGTAGTGCCTCCTGATTTGCACGGATGGATGGATACATACATGCACATATCAGCTTAGACAGAAATATAAGGGCAGTTGTATCTTTGCTTTTTGTTGGCGTAAAAAATGATAAATTTATACATGCTGGATTTTAGCATGAAACATGGTTATTGTCAGCACTGGCCTTGAAAAGATGTGATTCAAAACCCTAACATAATACGCCATCGGTATCGTCATCAAAGGTGTTGACGTAAACAGGCGCAACTCTGGCAATAATGGTTTTACCACAGTAACATGTGCCTGTTATCTAATGAAGAAAAAAAAGCATTGATGCTCCTGATTCGCTCACAACTTAGGTTTTATGCTATCAATCGATCAACCAAGTCATCTAAAAAAAAGAACGCTGCTTCATTACCAGACCACAGGTGGTGCTCCGTAGGCTAATGTTTGATCCTACCCTGCAAGTCTTTACCAATATTAGAGAAACAGTAACAAATGCATCAACTTCACAGCTGAATTTAAGTTAAATTTCAACCATGAACGGTGGATTTTCATGCACATATCAGCACAGCAATTTACTGTCATCTTGCTGGCTAGTTAGCTACCGAGACATCAACATAATACTGACTTTTTTATGCTTCATATAAATACACGACATTAAGCTAAGATGATATGAGCTTTATTATAATTGTGGTTCTCTTTTGTTTCTTGTGCCCCCATCTTGCATATGATTTCTCATGACACTCAGTTTGAAGTTTGCCTCTGAAAAACCTCATTTTGGAGGGCCATGTGGTCCTGCCCCCTCACCCCTCCCCTCTGTCCTTACAAAAAATCAGAACACTCTACACACCGAGGCATGAACACACAAAATGAAAGGGTTAAGTGGTAGGAGTAAGGGATGTGTTTGCATCAAGCCTTAAAAGAAGTGTTGGTTAGTGGACAAATGGGATGGTTCAGGGTTCACGCACAGTCACAGTGTCTTGTTGAAGTCCTCCGCTCCCTCACTCCCTCTCACTTTCCTCTCCTTTCTTTGCAACTTGCACATTTTCCACAAATTCCTTTTTTATTTTCCTCCTCCCCTCAAGTCAAAATGTCAATTTTAAAATGCCTCCTCCTCTCCTGTTTCCCTCCATCTCTTTATCCATTAGTTTGGATAAATTTGATGAAACATAGTCACCAGTTTAGGTCTTTGATTCATATCTTTGTCCTTCAATTTCCATCCTCTCCTTGACAGTAATATAATAACAGGGGTGTCTCTCTGTCTTGCTGACCAGTGTGGTTTTTAGCCCACCAACGTCCGTCCATTTGAGATTATGATGTTAGCATTTTCAAATCAATAAATCATGACCTTATTAATAATGTTACATCTTAATAACTAATTAGCAGCAGCATCTTTGCTCAGAAGAAATGGTGCCAGGAGTCAATGGAGTCAATAAGCTTTCAGCATTTTTAACATCTTGTGTCATGCCAAACAAAAAACAAACACACCCATAGCAACACTCTGGAACCTGGATTAAGGTAACATGTGGTCTTCATTCAAAGAAATACTACCAATAACACCACTGGAAAAGGACAGAGGCTATTATTGTCTCAGTTGTTCCCTGCTGGAGGCTACAGAAAGACATTGACATTGATTTTATATTTTTTAAGCTTCATGTAGCATGTATTTATGATATATTAATGTCATTTATTAATGTCTCTCCTCAGTTTTGCTGATTTTTAACCCCCATCCACACCAGTTTACTCCATCCCTCCCTCAGTCTACACCCCGATTCATCCCCTCCTCTCCTCAGATTAATATTACATTATCTCCCTCCTTCTCTGTCTTGCTGAGCCACAGACTTCAGAGCCCATTTTGGCCGTAATCCATTTTTCATCCATCACCCTCTCTCTCTTGCATCTCCGTTCCTCCCCGTCCCCTCCATCAGTCCAGGTTAATGTATTAACTGAGGTCTCTCTCGCTCTGTCTTGCTGACCAGTGTGAATCTGAGCCCTATCTGGACTGTGTTGAGGAGCTCTACTATACAGCGAGATCTAATCTGGTAGTACTCCTTCTATCTGTCTCTCTCTCTCTCTCTTTCGGCCTCTCCCTCTGTCCACCTACAGTGCATTCGCCTTTTTTTTTTGTTTCCAATCATTTCTTTAACCTTATGCCTTATTTTTATGCCACCGTCTTACTCTCTTCATATTTCTCTTTCATTCTTAATCTGAAGGGCAAGTCCTTGTCCTTCCTTTTTGGCTTTGTTGCTTTCTGGGCCCTCACTGTCTCTTTTATTTTCCAGAGTGCTGGCTGTTTTGGCTGTTCCATGTCCAACATGTATTTCTGTTCACTTTCACAGTTTTGTTCCATCTATTCTGGTCCGTCCATCTGTTACTGCTCATTTTGTTCTTCTTGTTCCAGCCTTGGCTTTTGCCTCACTAACTGGTGTCGTGGTTTTTATGGTGATAAGGGCTCTTTGTGATGTTGGTGTTCTTTTTGTTGTCTTCAGATATACGTACAATACACACATTCACAGACAATACTAGCAATCAAATCCAAATTTTTATGGTAGATATGACATTTGTATGACAGCAGACTAACACACACACACTCAGATGAAGGTCGGAGGTCAGACTCTTTTAGTGATGCAGTCATTTGCTCAAGGACAGTTAGCGAGGACACATGGGTTTGAACACCAGCGTTCCTCCTGGCAAAAGTTTATATTTTATTAGATCAAAATTTATAAACATACACACTACACATTTCCATGTTTGCTGTATTGTACTTGATATTTGTTTCTCTCTACAGAATGTTTGTCTCTTTTCTTGCTTGTATGCTCTCTAACCTCTTGCGTCCTGTAGTTGACCAGAGCAGTGAGGCCTCTTTCGTGTGTGTGTGTGTGTGTGTGTGGGTGGGTGTATGATGTTTGTCTGTATGTATGTGTGTTTCCCTCTGCATGCCTGTTGTAAAATGTCATTATCTTTAAAGGACACAATGCTGCATTCACATTGTGGCAATAGATGTAAATCCAAGATTTAATTCCTGTCATTCAGAGAGGTGTGAAACTCACCTAGTTTCAAAAGGTGCTGCAGGAGCATAAAACTTTATTAAATCACTGTTATCAAGCACACATTTTGCTGAAGCAGTGCGCATGGGGCTCTCATGCTCACAAACTAATTCAGAAATGTATCGCATGGCTTTTGCGTCTGAAATCTGCACAAATAGGACAACGAAACTGTAATTCTCAAAGCACCCACAAAAGATGAAATGCACCCGTAACTGAGCTGCCAAGCAAATAGCATCTCATTGTTCCTGTGCACATATTTTAATTAGGTAATATGCATACAGTTGGTGCAAAATTTGGCCCTTTCTATGCAAATGAGCCACATTGTAGAAACAGTTCATTTCATGAAGATCAGTGCTAACAGCCACACTCAGTTATAGTGAAATTAACAGCATTTTAAGAGAGTTGGTGAGAAGTGAAGCGCATTCATAGACTCCAGTGATCATGGAGGCAGTTCTTCAGGACCTGCACCTCGCAGCCTGAAAATGTCAGCTCTCTTCTTCTTTTTGCCATTATTCTTCCCACTGTGTTCTTGAAGCAAAGGCAACATTTATACTTTGTACTTTTTTAAATCGCAGTCTGTTGCAACAAAAGGCAACTCCGCTGTTTAATGGCAGTGTTTACACTTTAACATCATTATCACAACATGTTTTTGTTTATTAAGTCTTGAGATGGGGCAGATAGCAGCTGCAAGTGATGCACAATTTATAGTGCTATTAGCGACTGCAATCCGTTCTTTGCAAATTCACCTGTCAGTATCCATTTTTTAAGAGTTTTGGTGATGGTGTCCAAAACCAAAACACAAGTTATTTATCTGCCCTGACCTGCTGCTCTAAGATGCGAGTGTTTGCATGTCTCCTGTGCAATTTAACCAAGTGTTACTTTCAAGAAATAAGTAGCACGTTGACTAACTTGGTTCTATTAGTTTAAGGGGTTGCTGGTTACTTAAAAAAGCCCTGATCACAATCAGCAAATTCACTGTGCAGTATTATAAACTGAAATTTACGCCAGCAATTCTTTTTTCAATGTTCACTTTCTTTAACTTTTGCTCTTTTCTTGTGAATCAATTGATTCTTCCACCTCTATGTGGCTAAAAATGAATTCATGTCTACTTAGAGGCTATAACATGTGATGACAGGTGAAAAGTAAATGTTGCCTCATTTTACCACGAGCTAAAAAGGTCTAGGAAAACAGGTTTTAAACCAACTTTTGTGCAGTGCCAACTGAGCAGATATTAAAAACAACGGTGCAGGATGACTGCAGGTATCTATACATGTGTCAACCTGCTATCTGTGTCTTCTAATGATGATAAAGTGGGAATTGAACAAGTGCTGCACTGCAGAAAAAGTGTTTATTTTATGAACACACCTGGCATTGTCATAAATCTTTCAAAACATATGATAATGCCAACAAACTTCAACTTCAAAACTATGAACATCAGAAGGAGTTTCTGTCGTGGCTCATATCTTATTATTATGATTTTAGGCCACAATGTGAACTCAGCAGGAGTCATATCTATGCAAAGAGTTAGCCATATGCTCACTGTGTACATATATGTGGTTATGAATTCAACTTAGAGTGAAACTGCAGTTTTATTGGAGATATTATTTCTAGCAGTTACGATGGCTGCTACATTAGCAGCCCTGCAGTAATTTCATTATTGAACAGGGATTCAGTTATAGTCACTCTTGTAATCAATGTGGTTTATTTTGTCACTTGGGCGAGATCTTCTCATAGATATCAAAAGCATTAGAGCATTTTAAAATGAGACAGTTATGAAATGTTGTGTCACAGTAGTAATGTCATTTGTTTGTCTTGTAGGACTTGCAGTTGGAGTACGGACATGATTCACCAAGTCTGCTGGGAGGAAACAAGTAAGCCTCACGTTCACTTGCTATCCTTTTGTCTCTTGCTGTCTTTTTATGCCTCTACACCTGCAATAGCTTAGGCCGGAGGCTTCGTGATTTCGGGTTGTCCATCCGTACATCTGGCGCATCTTGTGAACGTGACACCTCACAAATGCCTGGAGAGAATTTCTTCAAATCTGGCAGAAATGTTGGAGTGGTCTTAAGGATGAACTGATTAGAATTTAATGGTTAAACGTCAAAGTCTCTTTGACCTCATCAATCTCATGCTTGTGAATGCAATATCTCAAGAAAACCTTGAGGGATTTTTTTAAAAATTTGCACGAACATTTATTCTGACTCAATGATGAACTGATTGAATTTTGGTGGTCAAGGTCACTATGACCTTTCCTCCATCTCATTCTTGTAAATGCATTATCTCAAGAACACCTTTAGGGAATTTCTTCAAATTTGACACAAACGTCAACTGATCAGAATCTGGCGGTTGAAGGTCAAAGGTCACAGTGACCTCATAAAACATGTTTTTGGCCATGCCACCTTTAAGCATCCAGATGCTTAAATTTCACATAAATGTCATATAGGATGAACGATAAAGTGCTGACATTTTATATCCAAAGGTCAACTGTGACTTCATAATATTCTGCAACCTCTCAGGCCATTACTTAACATCATAAGTCAGGAACTAAAGGGAAGATATTTGATCAGATATTGAATTGGTGACACTAATCTCAGGTGCCCAGCTCGAAACTGATGGATAGATCTTCTGTGTGTGAAGCGTCCATATTTTCACAGACATGGATATAAACTTTTATTGCAATTTGACTGGTGCACGGAGCCATACAACCGCATGGCGATATTTCTTATTTTATGATGTTTTACACCTTCATCTCTTTATCTTTCCGATGCCTCAGTTGCCTCCAATTCTTTCATCTACAGTTGCAGTGAGTCCACAACCTCGAGGGAGGTTGTGCACTAACAGGGAGAGCCAGCATGAGAGAGTTTTCTGTAGACTGCAGGTTTGATGATTTATTCAGAATCGCAGCTTGAGGATGTTCCTTAAGCTGTGTGTTTGTGTGAGCTTTCAAGTGTGCTCTGTAAGCAGAAAGCTCAGGTTCAGATCAGGGCAGAGTATTCTTCAAGCATGTAGATTTTCAGCCTTAATAAATAAGTTATTATGAAACAGAATATTTTTTTAATATTTTTCATATTTTCTCATTTGTACTTTTCTTTTTACTTGTCCGTCAAACAGGAGTCTTCTCAAATCTGTGGAGGAGGAGCTTCAGCAGAGGTAAGTCATATCCTGATTCACTCAGGGCCTCTAGACTTGCTGGTTTTCTAACCACGCCCACCCATCAGCCAATCATTGTTAACGGCAGGACTAATCAGGCCAATCACACGCAACTAACGCTGTCGTAATGACTCCAGGCTGTCACTGCTCTCAGCATTTTGGATACCTTCTGGTTTTACTTTCCCTCTGCGGCTTGCTTCACGCTTTGATGTCATCAGGAGACGGCTGTGCTTCATAGGGGCTTCTTGCAGAGCATGGCTCACACACACACACATACACACGCACTCACACTCTCGTGTGCGTTCACACACACACACATACATACGCACGTACAGTATGAAGTTTTCCAGCCGAAGCTGCAGTGGGCGTCCTTAGCAATTTTACTGGCGCGTCTGTGGAGACTTTCTTGATAATTAAAGTGCTTTGCTACTTTCTATGAGACAATCTGATACAACAAATGCGCTGCAAGTCCTCACTGTGTACAAGGTCTGATGAATCAATGTTTTAACATATATAATCTAGATAATGTTGAATTAAAAGTATTTTGTTTGGCTTCACGCTAGAATGTTTCTTTTAGTTTGAGTTGCTTCCAGTTTTTGTCTCTTCTGTCTCCTTTGGTGGACAGAAATAGTCGTAGAGTATAACAGTGATCTTGTTTCAGTCTTAGTTTAAAAAAACAGTCAGTCAGTAGTTTACAGACTTGGGAAAAATGCAGTTCATGGTTTGTTTTTGTGTAACAAAGTGCCAGGTCGACTGTGGCTTTTTTTTTTTTTTTTAGCTTTTTTTTTGTTTGTTTGTTATGTCACAGCAAATATTTTAAATATTCCTTTAAAGATTAGTATCCTGTACGTGGCATGGATCTGGAGGTTGTATCTGGATGGCATAAATGTTTTTCATATATTTAACAATCTTGAAAAGTTGTCCATTTAGAAAAGATGCTGTATTCCAACATAGAAAGGCTTCCTTGTGACTGTAAATTCTCAAATAAAAGCCAGTGTTAAAGTCATGGCTTCATCTCGAAAATAAGCTGGCATGAACAACTAAAAGGCTGTTCGCAAAAAAAAAAGACCTTGCTAAAAATCTATCAAGTAATGGCTCGTACTGTCACGTCTCTCCTTTGTTCTCTTTCTCTTTGTTTGGAGAGAAAAATAACTCCGTACCAGAAAAGTTTAATCAAGACCTTTCGGTCCTGCTCGACCTGATGGAGATCAAAAATCTAAATTTTTGACGTGATGGACATCAAAAATCAGCATTTTTTGACCTGATGAAAAATCCAAGTTGGATCCAAACATGTCAGTTAAACTTTTGTGATATGGAGAAAGTGTGCAGGCGTTATTTCTTTCCGTAAAGCTACAATGAAACACAACCCTCTGCACTTTCAAATGCAAAAAACCTTCCAGTGGTTCAAAATGCAGAATCTCTCCCCTCCCTGGGGGACTTTTACTGTGAAACATCCGCAAAAAGAGCTGAAAAGAACATCAAAATAGAAGCAACTGCATTTATCTTGTGAGCAAGATCAGTATTTTTGCAAAGCTGAATATTTCGATAGCAAAACAAAACAGTAGCAGACAAGAAAACAGGGAGGTATTTTACTAAAACATGATTAAATGTACGTAAGAAGAAAATTGGAATGTCTCCACTGTAAGCCAGTTTCTAATAACTTGCTAAATGAATATTTGAGAATTTACAGGATAAACGTTGTGGTTAAGTTGCTATAGATTCACTCATTAGAGGTTGTGTAGAGGTTTTTGTAGATCTATAAGGACTGTGTAGATTCAAACAGCAGAGTCGCGTTTAGAAATGTCTTTTTGTGAAAGTAATCAGCGGGTTGTTGCGGCTGCTGCGATGTTGTAACGATCAGACATCCATCGATGTATTGATTTTGACGAGGCTTTGGGATTCTGTTCGTGTTGTTTGGATCTGTTCAGTCCTTTCAGATCTGCGCAGGGTTCGAGGGTTAGAGGTAGTTTGTGGACCAAGCTTCACTCAGATCTCCCTCCCCTCTCCCCTCTTCCTCTATCCTCTCCTACCTCCTTCTCCACCTCCTGTTGTCATCTCCTACCTCCTTTGCTTGCTCCCTTAATCTCCCTACCCTCCTGCCTCAACCCTCTACTTCTGTTCTCCTCTATCCCTCCTCCTTTCTTACCCCCGTCCCCCTCCTTATCTTCACCTCCTCTCCCAGGGGCCATGTGGCACACTTAGGGGATGATGATGATGAGGATGATGATGGTGCAGATGATGATGAAACTCACACTCAGTAAGTTCTCTCCCAGCCTGGAAGCCTCTCCCTCCCTGTCTACTTTTTTTTCCGCCATCCTCCCGTCTTTTCAGAGGGAAGGATGAGGAAGAGGAGAGAGCGGAGGCGGGAGGCTTCCCATCTTTGCCACAGTTTCATCAACGCATTTCTATGCAGCACACCCCACCATCACGCCACATACGCCACCTGTGTTTGTGTGTGCGTTTACAGCCTGTTTTCTTTGCCATTACGTGTGTCTTGTGTGAAGTTTAATAGCTACTAACAGTAACCCTAACCCTAAAAACTCACCTGGAGGCTGTTTATGTTGAATTTCTGTTTTAATTTTTAATTATTTCTACATTTTACCTCCATAGATACACAGGGACAGTGAATATTTTAGCCATCTGAAGGGTTAAACACCACAGGATTAAAGAGGTTATGTAGCTATGTGTTATCTGAGCTACATGAGAAATTCTGACACGTCGTATCATTTAATTTTCTTCGTGGTCGTTATTTGATGCATGAAACATGAGGTCTCAGTTTAGCTTCCGTGCTTAGATAACTGATCTTCGTGGCCTTGTCTTGTTTTGTTCTCCGCTTGCATCGCCATCTGTGTCCCTCCTTGCTGTGTGCGTGCGTGTGCGCGTGTGTGTGTGCGCGTGTGTGTGTGTGTGCGTGTGTGTGTGTGTGTGCGTGTGTGTGTGTGTGTCACGCTGTCCTCTCCTGCCTCTATAAAACTGTATATCTGGCGTCCGGCCTCATCCTTCATTGTGTAAAAGCCAAATGTCTGTAGCGAACCAGAGCATTGTAGTCGTATATTTTCCACTGCAGTCATAAAGGCCCTAGTACTTAGTACACACACACACACACACAGAGTGACTGCAAAAATAGAAAGAAGCGGGATTCATAAATGGACAAACCATCGGAGGTATAAACCTGCACCTCAGAGTTTGTCTTCAATAACACCCAATTAAACTTAAGTTATCAAAGAGGAATTACAATTATTGCCTCCAAATACAGGACATGTAGCTTCTAAAATAAAACAAGAGACTATAGATGTAAATAAGCAGTCCTGCTAACACTGACAAATTCACATTTGTATTTTATACTGGTGTTCATTAATATGCTGTGTCCCTCTTAGGTAAACATTCAATTAAATTAATTATTTGTTGCAGCGTAGGGCCTGTAGATTGTATTAAGTCACCCTGCTTTCTTACTAGATGCTATTTTTGCCAGCCACCCTATTTCTGCACCAGTAGGCGTTTTCTTCAGCACCCTCATATGCTCTCCTGAAGGAGGATCTTTGTCATTTGCCACCCGCCACCATGCCACCTTTTCCAGTTCAGTGTTTACCGTTAACATGCTCAATCACAGACTGGAACTTTAACTTGTCCCAGCCCCCAAAATGTGAACGGTGTCAGTTACTGATCAGTTTTTAACTGAAAAGGTTTACGATATATTATTATTTTGCATTCATGTATCTGTTGGCTGCTATTCAGCTGAATCACTATGTTTACATGCACACTAATATTCCACTATTACAACCATCAGACCGTATTTTGAATTTGACGCAGGTCATGATAGCATTATGTTTTAAAATTTTAAATTAGGATTTTTTTCCAAAAGTGAAGAGCTGAATATTTTGTGCATGTAAACTCTGTCGTCACTTCACCTCATTGTTATTGGTGTTTCTGTATTTGTGCTCACTGTGATTGGCCCTAAGCCTCTGTCTGTTTTGATTCGTGTGCTCTGATTGGTTCTTTGTCTGTCAGTCATTAACAGGATACCCGATACATGTGCAGTCTATAAGTCTTTTTAGTCTATAAGGCAAAATGGATAAAGTCTCTGAGAATAAAGTCCTGTTCTGCAATCAAAATTATTATTCTGTTTAACAAAGATGGGTACAAATACGTATAATTTAGAAATGTTGTTGAATTTATAATATTCCCAGCAGAAAGTGATGTAGTACTTCAAGCAACACCACCTGCTGATCTCAGAGACTTTACACATTAATGCTCCATCTGTAGCTGATTTTAATGATCTCTAGTGTGCCAGACTCACTTTAGACGTAGTGGTTAACCTGTTAAAGCAATCATCTGGTGTCACATACTGTAGGACTGTGGTTGTACTTGTCATTTTCAGGGTTTCTTTAACATCTGATCACTCCATAAAATACTATAAAAATGTACGAAGTCTGGTCTAGATGCACAAACAATATAATTTTTATTGAAATCTGAAAACTAGATTTTAACAGCTGATTGTACTTTTTCATATGTGATCCAAAACAAGAAATTGACAGCAAGGGTTTTAGGTATAATGATATTATCTATAATAAGTAGGTTTAGTTTTGTGAGTATGGATATTAAAATAAGTGATCTTATGAAATCCTGTCCTTTAAAACAAGCAAAAATTACTTTAAAATGGCAAGTTCAACCATCGCCTACACGTGTATATTGTTTCCAGTGCAACTGTTGTTTGTAATAAACAGCAATTTTTGATCATTTTGTGTTTTAACAAGCAGAATCTCAGATTTCCTCCTCTTATTCTTCAGTAAATCAAGCACTATCATGAGGCCAAAGGTCCCACCTCCGCTTCCTCCCAAGGTATGAACAACTGAATCTTTTTTTCAAACTTGTTGTCAACAAAATAGCAACTGCAGTACATCACCGTGGTATATCAGAACATAAGAACTTGCATGTTGTCCTTTTTTTTATACATACATATACGTACATGTACACATTTTAGACATGAATAAGAAAATAGTCAAATAAATCAAAATGTAAACATAAATACTCACACGATTTACTTCAAATAAGGATCAGTTATGACAGAGTACACAGTTTTAGTGTTTTCATGTATGTCAGAAATTTACCTGTAGAGCCTTCCAACATACACTTTTTTTCTCCAGCCCACCTGAATCGAAATCTGTCATTTGAAGATCGATTTTTAACTTCAAGTTATATTTTGTTACGTTTTTTTTTTTTAATTTATTTTGTTAAATGTCGTTGAAAATGTGACCAGGTGGTGCAGTGAGCTGACTGTTTGTGCTTTTCTTTTTCCTTTCAGCCCAAGTCGATCTGCTCGTCCCATCCCCAGCAGCAACAACAACAACAAAAACACGACGATAGCCAATCACACAGCGAGGACGACGGCGGAGGCGGAGGAACCATCAAGCGCTGTCCAGTCCCGGAGACGCCGAGCCCCGCCAAGCCCGCCTCCAACGTCCCCCCGCGGCCCCCGCCCCCGAAGCTGCCACCCCACCGCCGCAGCAGCCTAGGTAACGAGAGCCCGAAGCGCACGGACGTCGAAAACTCTGCCCCAGAGGATGATGGGAGCTTTAGGCATTTCTGGGAATGGCTCCACACGCCTCACACAGAGGAGGAGCTGGAGGAGGCATGGGAGGTGCTGAAGGAGGTGAAAGAGGAGCAGGAAAAAGAGGAGGAAAAGGATAAGAGTAAGAGCAGCCACTTGGTAGATCGGTAGTGTCCGCAGACCCTGTCGTCCCCTCCGATTGGTTGTGTGGTCTCCCATTAGTCAGTCCTCGTAGTCTGATTTCTTTGTTCCATGAGTCCATTAATAACAGTGCTTTGAAATCTTTTGTTTGTAGCTTTTCATCAGCTCCTGCTCAATATAAGTGTTTGTCTTTTTTTTGTGAAGTCTGATTGGTTGTTTAATCCAATCAATCAAAAGCTAGTAGTCTGCTACCACTCCCCCTCGCTTCCTAGGAGGAAGAAGGAAGAGGAGAAAACATTGTCCTGACGACAGTGATTTAACAAATCACATGGCATAAAATGAAATGATAGCACGGATAAGTCAGGAATTTAGCTCTGTTCAGTTTTGTTTTTGATTCTTCTCATGGGATTAAATTTGGTCTTTCCTGTTCCTATCAGCCACTTTAAATTTAAATGATAAAATATTTCTGAACTTAGTCATACTTAAAGGGGAACTACACCCGTTTTATAAAATCACACATTATTCCTATGTTATTCCTCAATTTAAAGTCCAAAAAATATTGGTAAAAATGAACAACTCTCTCCCAAATCCAAAAACTAGGGTGCCAAAACTCAACTTTTTAATGTCACAGGGTTTAAAGTGAGGAGCTCCAGAGACAATGAATGGGTAAAAATGTTCCCGATGACACTGAGAGCAGCCAGGGGAATATTCTGATTATTTTGGTACGTATTACGTTTCAAAACCAAGAACATTACAATAAAATAAAGCTCATTTAGGTGTAAATAAGAAATCAAATATTCTAAATAAGACTCCCATTCACTGCCTATGCAGCAGCTCCAGACTTTACACTTGATGCCATCATAAGTTAGAGACTAATGCTGCGTTCCACTCAAAGTCAGAATTTCCCAGGTGAAATTTCCGTCTTCCAACACCAAACGTACAGAAAAAACTAGTGTTTCTGTGGCTAATCCGTGGACAGTTGCACCATCAGCGGGGCCGCCTCCATGCACATAGTAACCAAAACTATGCATAAGGTAACAGACGCCATCATACATGGATCAGAACATGTCATTCCCAAGCCTATGTGCTAATAGCCAGGCTAATGTGTTTTAGTACTTCAGTATACTGTGATGTTTGGGACGCAGCATAACTTCTCTGGTTTCTGGCTTTGAGAGAGAGAGAGAAGAGAGAAACTCATGTTTGTAAATAATGATCGAATGTTTCTAGTTCTTGGAAATACTATATTGGATTTCTTCAATTAAGTGATGTTCCCTTTTAAGGACCATTACGGGAAACACTTATATCAAGCCACATTTTGAACAATTACATTTAATCTTGAGGCAAATTACAATAACAGACCATGACATCAGAGATGGAAGCTGAACAGAAACACCAGAACCAAAACAAACCAAATTAAATTCCAATTTAATAAGGATACTTCTGAAAGAATGCCCTCTTAAAAAATATCTAATATGATTGGTGTATTTTGAATATTCCCTGCACCCCCTTACTGTACATCTGATCAGCGTACATCAATAAATTTTAGTTCATATAATTTCAGCACTTCCAGTGAAGGAAAAGTGCGCTTTGTTAACGGCACGATTCTGTAAAATCTTCCTTTCATTCCAGCGATAATCTCAAAACTAAATAATCAGCACAATTTTGTAAATGTGGTTTACCTGTTTACTCCTTCAGATTAAGAGAAGGTGGTTTCTATTACACCAAGTTGGCTGTTTGTAGACAGATCTGTATTTATGGGGGAAACTCTGTTTTCTTGGTTATGACATTTTAGAAAACATTTTGGAGCCAACGTTCTCCCTGGAGATGTTAACTGTGGTGTTTGGAGTTGAATCACATATAATAGAAAACAGATTGGGAAATCTGGATAACTGTAGAAAATGTGAAAAATCATCATTTAAACTAAATAGATGGAAAATAAAGATTAGAAATATACAGTTATGCTGGAATGGTTATTTAAGGCTTCATCATGCCCACAGTGGAGGAGTCGCTCTGTGGGTCTGCGTATGGGTGCGAGGGTTGTTCTCCAGCCATGACAGGAAATGTTTTTGTTTATAGCTGCCACAAACAAAGTCTGTTTTATTTTTATTATTATTTTGCTATGGTATTTCGGCCAGATTTGTTAGTTTTTGGCCAGAGTATTAGAGTGGTAGAGAAGACAAATCTAACAGCCATAATTAACCAATATTGACGACTGTCCAGCAGGTTGTATGTGATGCATTAACACCTTCCTTCGCTCACGACTATATTTGATCCTCTGTGTTCTTCCTGCTAGTCTGCTCCCTCCTTCCCTCCCTCTCTGCTCCCAGTAGTTTGTTTGTTACCGTTTAACTCCTCTGTGTCCTCAGTGCTGCACTCAAGATTGTACTTTTAAACATGCATTTAAACTGATTGTATGTATGAGAAAGTTTCATTGTTTTTGCAGCTGAATCTGTTTTTTTTCTTCATTCAGTTATTTTGCTCAAACACGCAGCTGCATTTTCACACGCTCGCTCTCACTGTGCCTAAAACACACATATTAACTCCCAGTCTCGTCAAACTTTGAGTTATGTTTCTGTTGTTGTAGGGAATGGACTGAACACAGCGCCACATGGTGGTGGAGAGAGGGAGAGTCCAGCAGACAGACAGTCCACCATGCCACCCAGTGTCCCCATACGGAAAGACAAGAAGGACGTTCCGGTAAGCAGAACTGCATCTGTGTCCAATACTTGGATGTTTTCGCTGAATTAGCCATTAGTGCACCTATTGAAAAAAGTTAATAAGAAACATAATGCTCTGGCACAGACGAGAGAACGTCAGGCACTCTGTCTAACGCCATAGGCTGTGTTTTGTGGGTGGAAAGTCAGTGAGGCGTCACATCCTTTTCTTTGCACCAGTGAGTCCTGGTGGTCGCTCTGGGTTCCTTTGCAAAGAATGGGCGGGATATAGGATTTAAACCTTATGTTTTCTTGTGCGGCTTTGTGTGGGCTGGTGCAGGCACCTGTTGTGCACACCAGGTATGCGTACTACCAAGGGAGGTTGAGGTCGCGTGTTATTTCACACGTGTGTTGCGACCTGAGCTGTATGAAAATCTCAACTTCCAGGTCTGATGTCCAGTCAAACTTTTGTGGCGTCTGCGATGCCTGCTGCGCACATTTTTCCGGAGCTGTGCGATACTTCTCTTTAGCTCTCTGCGAGACCCACAAACCGTCTCTGCAGCTCTGCGTGAGCGTTTCTGCAGAAGTATAAATTAGGCATCAGAAAAACAGTGTCTGCAGTTCACTGTTATGTTTTGAAACTCAAAACTTGTTTCAAAACACAGAGTTTAAAGGAAATTTTAACCATCTGTAGGAATTGTTGGTGCAGTAACAAAACCAAGGTGGTGTATCTTTGTATCAGCTTTATTTTTTTTTCCTCATATAAGATTAACAAACAGCTTATTGTAATTAAGAATCCTTTGCTGACTGTGTGCGTTTTTCTGTCTCTCCTAGAAGCCAATCAGTAACGGCCTCCCCCCTACACCCAAAGTCCACGTAAGTATCAGTCTCTTTCTGTTATTGTGAGTGGTATTATACATAGAAGCAGACATTTTGATATGGGACAGTTTATATAGGATATAGGTTATAAGGATACACCGTCATATTTAACCACATGCTACATATCTTTGTTGCATCACATTTTATTTTTCAGTTGGTTTAGTCTTCAGCAAGCCACTCAGGTATTTAACTCTTTGAGACATGAACAAATTGGCTTACTTTCTTTAAAAACATGGGAAGAAGGCAATAAGCAACAAAAATTTGGAAGAACTTTTAACTTTTAAAATTACAAGAAAATTACTTGAAATCTAGTAAAAATTTGATTTAAAAAATAAATACAAGTTTAAATAAAAAACACACATTTTAATAAAGGATATGAAAAAGTGCCTAAATTATAATAATCCTGTAATATAATTGAAATTATAATAATTAGCTTAAAATGTACTTTTCCTCACCTTTTTTTCTTTCTTTCTTCCCTTTGTGGGGCATTTCTTATGAAGTTTCTCATTGCCTTTGTTTCAAATGTTTTTGAAAGAAATCAAATACTTGTAAAAGGCGTCTGAAAGCAACACAAGAAAAGTGATGTCGATCCAGGTTTTAAAGGGTTGAACTGAACTAACTCCTGAAAACTGTTAACAACTTTGGGATGGGATATCAATATTTAGCTCAATGAGGTGTTCAAAGAAGCGCTCAGAGGAAAAACTCAACCCATTCAAGCACCATAATCTGCAGAATTGTCAGATAATTTGTAGAAGTCATAATTTGTCTCCTTCTTCGATTGGCAGATGGGTGCATGTTTCTCCAAAGTGTTTAACGGCTGTCCTTTAAAGATCCACTGTGCCACCTCCTGGATCAACCCCGACACCAGAGGTAACCAATACAGACACAGTTACATCCGGAACTGAACCGCCCCGACTCTGTTCATGTTGTCTAATGTGCTGCTTGATTCTGCGTGTGTTTCAGACCAGTATTTAATATTCGGAGCTGAAGAGGGAATCTACACATTAAACCTTAATGAGCTGCACGAGACCTCGATGGAACAGGTAAGACTGGAGATGATGCATTTTAAGATATCAGCAACATACTTTATATAAATAGAAACTCCTAAATAATGATTCAATTCGGTGGTTCTCATAGATTGTACGATGAATTTTTGTTTAAAAAAGTAATTAAGAAATCCAATTATTCAAGTTAGTTGTGTTATGGTGCTCACTTGCTGCATCTCCGTTCTCTCTCTACCTCTGCAGCTGTTTCCTCGGCGATGTACCTGGCTATATGTCATGAACAATTGTCTTCTTTCCATATCCGGTGAGCTATAACACGTCTGTGTGATGGAATTGTTTTGGAGTTGGCTTTATAAATAGTTTCATATTGTTTTTATATTAGATTTTATATTGCCAGTTTAGATATTTATCCAAATTTAACATGATTTATTTTTATTAATTCAGTTTATTATTTATTTATTATTATTTATTTAGAATTAGTGCAATTGCTAAATTTCATCTGTAGTCCTAAGGCAGGTACCCCAAAAAAACATCTACACAGACAGGTCATAGAACAGTCCACAGGGCATCACACAAAGAGTTAACTGACAATACATTACAAGTGGACACATTACATTAAAATAACAAAACTACCTACAATAAACAGTAAAAAAAAATGCAAGATGAGCCAAAAAAAAACTGGGAACAGGCATCAGAGGAGGAAGCGGTTTATATATGTGTGCATGACATTATTCACCTCGTTACTTTAGGTTTCTTCTCTTCTCCTGTCTTATTGTGTTTTGTTTTGTTGCAGGAAAAGCCTCTCAGCTGTACTCCCACAGTCTGACCGGCCTGTTTGAACAGGCCAGACAGTTACAGAAGTTACCAGTAGCCATTCCCACACACAAGCTGCCTGATAAGATGATTCCCAGGTAACTCTCCAAAAATGAGGTCAAACCTATCAGTCATATAAACAATCAAAGTTTATTTCCTTTTATCAACAGCATTGTAATATTTCACTCCTCTTTACTGATCTGTCTTTGGTCAGCGAAAATTTAAATAGCTTTTAATGCAAAAACAGCACAATCATGTTAATTTGAACCACCTGCAAAAAAGCCTGTTTGAAGTGACTCTGATTTTTTTCTTTGTCTGTTTACAGGAAGTTTGCGGTGTCCAATAAAATTCCAGACACTAAAGGGTGCCAAAAGTGCTGCGTAGGTGAGTTTTCGTGAAGGAGGTTTTTATATGTTTTGTTACTGGATTGACTCTGCACATCTGGAAGTTTAGGACTGACTTTGTTTAACTGTCTTGAAATCGGGCCTGTTGCAGTCAACTTCATACAAACCATAGAAGAAGCTGCATTGTGTTATTTTGATAGAAATGTAAAGTATGTAGAATTTTACTGTTAGCACTTCATGAGTCTCATCAGTAAGTAATTAAAATTAACAGTGTGAGGCAGCACTGTAAAAACCACAGAACATTTCACAGGTAATTGTGAGTTTAAGATACAAAGGTTACCGAGATAGAAAATTCAAAGTCAATGATCACTGGTGTCGTTTCCCTGCAGTTCGTAACCCGTACACAGGCCATAAGTACCTGTGTGGAGCCTTTCAGTCTAGTGTCATGCTGTTGGAGTGGGTGGAGTCCATGCAGAAGTTCATGCTCATCAAGGTCACTTTTTGCTCTTTGAAACCTCATCTGTATTTTCTGTCCTCCTCTTGTAACTCGTTTTATTACAAAACTCCAAAATCTTGAAGACTAAAAACATGTAACACGTTTTCTAAGTTCTAATGCTTGTAATGTTTTAACATTTGAAAATGTTTGAATTTAAGTTTTAAAATGATTGCAATGTCTTTAAATATGTTACTCAGCGACTGCATCAGCATTACTGTCTTTCTTTGTCAGACAACAGTAGTCCAGTGTCCTATCTTCTCTTTCTTACCTGCCATCTCTTCGTATTTTCGACAGAACATTGACTTCCCGTTGCCGTGTCCGTTGGAGGTCTTTGAGATGTTGGTGGTCCCGGAGCAGACCTACCCTCTGATCTGCGTTGCCGTCAGTAAAGGCACCGAGCTCAACCAGGTGGTTCGGTTCGGCACCGTCAACCCCAACTCTACCTCCTCCTGGTTCACAGAAGCCGGTGAGTACAGCCTGAGCCTTTCTGCTACTGCATGTCAGTGTCAATCTAACAGCACTTGATTTGTTTTGAGATGTTACAGACGGACGCCAAAATAACTGCCCGAATCTTTCTCTCTGCAGACACACCGCAGACGTGTGTGATCCACGTCACGCAGCTAGAGAGAGACACCATCCTAGTCTGCCTCGACCGTGAGTAACACACATACAATTTTAAACATCGGGAATCTCCACAGTGCACTTTTTTACTCAGCTCTTACTCTTCCCCGTCTCTCCTTCTCTCTCTGCAGGGTGTATAAAGATAGTGAACCTCCAGGGCAGGTTGAAATCCAGCAGGAAGTTGTCAGCAGAACTCACCTTCAACTTCCAGATCGAATCCACAGGTAAAGAAAAAAGCCACACTTGTATATTTTCAGTTGCAAAAAATCAACTCATGACATAAATATGAAGACCAAAATGTCTTTTACGAACTGAAAGAACGAGTTATACTTTTTACTTGACTTTACATGCTTATTTTCTCATGGATTTATACAATCTTATATCTTCTGTTTCTTTTGCAGTTTGTCTCCAAGACAGTGTCCTGGCTTTCTGGAGGCACGGCATGCAGGGACGCAGTTTCAAGACCAATGAGGTGAGATCGATCCTGCATGTCTCTGTGTGTGTTTGCCTGTTTAGGAAGAAAATGCACAGTAGCAGGAATCTTCAGAGTGTGTAATGAGGTTCACCTCCGGCAGCATGGCACGATGTTATTTAATCGTAGAATATAATAGGATTTTGATTACTGCTGTTGTAGCAGATGAATTCCTAAAGTGTAAGTAGATGACTGGAGTGTTTTATTTTATTTTTCAGACGATATCTGACCTTGACTTTGGGTCTCTGTGTTTATTTTTTCTCTTCCTCATATATTTATCAGATCACCCAGGAGATCTCCGACAGCACACGCATCTTCAGACTACTGGGATCAGACAGGTGAGAACACACTCACCTCCTCACTTCATAAACATAACACACACACACACACACACACACACACACACACACACACACACACACACACACACATTTAGGTCTTTTTTAACATCCTCTCTGATGTCTTCTCACTGAAGACGTGCTGACTGTAGAGATCCAGAGATCGAGAACGGAGGCCACACTCGGCCCAGGTACACTCACTGCTCGCTGGCCCCTGTCAGCTCAGAACGCTGCCTCTTTCTGTTGGGACTGTTGAGGTCTGCTTGACGTCAGATGATCAGGAGCTTAAGGACTGTATGAGAGGAGTCTGAAGAAATTCAGCAAAGTTCGGGGGATTTAAGCTGTTAAGTCATGACAACATAGACACCAAATTCATCTTTGTCTGGTGTGATGCTGCATGCAAACACCAGATCTTAAGGGACTATTTCTCCCCCAAAATGTCAGTTTATATCCAATTTCTCACCGCTTGTTATATTACATTTGTGAATAATGCCGCATGCCTCAATAGTAAATGAAGCATCCAAAACAGAGAAAAGTCTTCATGTGTTGAAGTCATAGACAACTTCATTTGAAAATAGAAAAACTATTTCAGAACATCCATTTACAAACTTTTACACAACTCGTGAAGTGTAGTCCAAGTCTTACTAACCCAGTCATATCCTGGATGTTTACCAAACACATGCATTTCCTCAAAAACGCTAAAGTGGAAACCCACTTGCTTGCCTGTGCATGCAATACTAAGGTTTTAGGAAAAATGCATGTGTTAGGGAAGTACTGAACACACCACTGGATAAATGAGTCTTGGATTCTGTTGGATGAGTTTTGTAAGAGTTTACAAACAGAAGTTTTGATGTAGTTTTTATCGTGGCCCCCATTACTTCAGTTCACCAATAACCTGCCTGCTCCCTGCTCAGGCATGTGAGAAAGCTTTCTTTTTTATGTCAAGGTGACATGGGGTGAGTATTTAATATATAATTTGCCAATTTGGGGGGGATTATTACTTAAAGTCATATTCATTTGGTGTTTATTGTGTCGTTACTGAGCAGCTGAGTCCCTCTGAGTTATGATGTGTGAATGTGTGAGCCTTTGGGTCCCTCTTAAAACAGCATTAACAGCTTTCTCACAGTTTTCCGCAGGGTAAACAGAGTGCACTTTGTGAAGGGTTTACTCTTGGAGCAAGTCATCTCCCTCTGCTGCCTTTTTCCAAATAACAGGGCTTTTACAGGCTTGGACCATATCCTGTGTGGGTTGCTGGCTGTCTGTAACATTGCTGCAATAAATCCTGGGTCTTTACTATGTCGTCATACTTTATTTTACTCAGTGTTGTGTTTATTTGTGCCAGAAGCAGGCTGGGTAAAGATGAAATAAAGACTGAATAATGCAGGTTTTTTTGAAGCTTTTTTAAAAAAAAAAAAAAAAAAACTAATCTAGATGTTCTGTGTGCTTGTGTTTTTGGCTGTGTTTGTCTTGCAGGGTGGTGGTGCTGGAGAGCAGGCCAACAGACAACCCTACAGCCCACAGCAACCTCTACATCCTGGCAGGCCACGAAAACAGCTACTGAGACACACACAAACACACACACGCACATAAAAACACTCTCTAAACAGCCTACCACTAATGCAAACAAGGGAGTGAGCGACCGGGAGACACACTCAGCCCCAACTTTACCGCTAACCCACCCTCCTGTGTAACTGGGAGACAAGCCGTTCATGGGTGCAGATGTGGATTCCCAGTTGCTTTAAAAACGCACCGCAGTGTTACATGTGTATTAGTTAAGCGTGTCGTAGTAGAGCAGCAGGTTGTGGAGCTGTTTCCGAAAGAGCAGGGGTTAAAAACTGCTGGTCTGAGGCCAGTTTGGGTTGAGATAGGCGGCGGGAATCTGCACCGTAGTCAAGCGACTTCAACCCAGAATCCTCCCTGACACCATCCCACCTTTCCCTGCATACTGCACACTGGGAAAAACCGCACAGAAGTCTGAACACTACTTCTACTACTAGTTCTACACATATTACTACTACTGCTACTTGCGCTAAAGCTTCACAGAAAAGCCATCTTGCACAAAAAACCTTTCATCGTCCTCCACTCTGTCTCCCTCTTCCTCTTTCCTCTCTTTTTTTTAAACACCTTTATTTATTGTGGCATGATGTAACTTTAACAACCAGGATGGCTTTCCTGTTTTATTTGTTTTTTTCTTTTTTTATAAAAGGACAAAAAAAAAAAAAGAAAACAGACTAAAAAGCTTCGCCACCTCTGCTAGCGTCAAATACCCGTCACCACACCACACAAGTGCTTAATTGACCTCTATTTAATTGTTGTAAATATAAATGTAGTATTTTTTTGACAGAGACGAACACTAAAAAGACTGGTCATGTAGATAGGCGTGTGTATAGTTGCTCTGTACAACTGTGGAGACGAACAGAGAGAGACAGACAGGCGCGGAGGACAGACGGGGCAGTAAATTCACTTCCTGGTTCCCTGTTCAGGTGATGAGATTTGGGAAGCAAAGAGCCCCGCAGTCTCCTCAGGTGGACAGCTTTAGCAATCCGATATTACTCGAATAATCTGGAGCTCAGGATGGAGCTGAGCGAACACGAGATGCAGCGACGATTGGTCATTTTCATTTTGCATGCGTCACCATGGAAACTTCCTGCTCGTTTGTACCATAGCAACAAGCAGGGCCACCCGTTGCAAAATCTGCTAATTTTAATTTTATTCTTCTGTTTTGACATCCACCCTTTATTTTATTTCAACGCTGTTTTAATCAGAAAGCTTTTTTATGTTGCTTTTTTTATTTTTATCGAACCACTGGTGTTTAAAATTTGCACAGAGACAAAGGTATTTGATAAACAAATGTGATGTCATTATAATATATGACCTTGTGTGTATGCACGGTGTGTGTGTGTGTGTGTGTGTGTGTATGTATGTGTGTTTGCGTAGCCATAGAATATGCACATACAAGTCTGTTATGTACAGATCTGGTCTTTAACGAGTGACAGTGTTTTCCCAAGAGGAGGCCACTTGAAGAGAGAAACAAAAGATATTAAAAACCAATTTTAAAAAGCTTGATTTACACAGAAGGAAAAAAAAAATATATATTTATTCAATTGACCCGGTTTATGTAAAAATTTGCCTCCAATTTTGTGGATTGGGTGGAGTTTGCACCACACAAAAGCAGCTGTTGCAAAACAATAAAATAGTTAAAATTGTTTGACATATTTGACTATAAATCAGAGTTTCCCACACATTCAATTATTTGTGGTGGCCCAACACGATTAAAACATCTGCCGCCACGTATTGATTTTATAGTTTTGGTGGAGCTGAACCATTCATAAGGAGCCCTATTGAAGTATATACACCATTATTGATTGCACCACACTGTTGGAGTGCAGAGCGTACTCTGGGCACAAATGGAGCAGTAAATTGGCAGGTGTGGCGAATGTGAAATTTAACCGTTTGTTGCACTGGGTCTAAAAGTTCAGTTTTGTCACAGTTCATCTTCTCATCCATCTCGACAGTCAGTTTTCAGCCACACGACTCAAACTGCTGCTGAGGTTAAAAAGAGCTAATAACGTGTCTCGCCTGCACTGCATTCACAGACACACACAAACATCCATCACTGCCAAACATAGACTTTAAATCTGTGGGAAACACCATAAATTATGTAGAACTTTTTTTTAGCAATTTTTGGTATTAAACCCCTCCCATTTGGTACCCCAAAGAGGATGAAACAAACACAAAAAATATTTTAAAATTCAACTTGAAAAAGATCTATCAAGATAGAACACAGTTAAATTCAGGCCAAATTAAATGCATCTACTGTCCACAGTTAAATAAAGAGACAAAGCCAAACTTCCACTCTTAGCCTGCTTCTTGTCTAACAAGCCTCCAAAACAAATGGGAAACTTCTGTGTATTTCCAAAAGTTTTAAGCCTTTTATTCAAATTTTTAAACTTCGGCCTTGATCGCTGTGACTCCTTTAAAGGACGACATCTGTATAAGAGATCACTACATGCATGTAGATGTGCACGGTGTGGTTTGTAGGAGAGTCTACATGTGGCAGTACACTACCAGTCTTTACAAGCTGTGACACTAGAGGTCGCTACAGAGGACGTTAACACTAGTTTAGCCAAATTGTACTGAGACACCATCGCTGCAACTGAAATCTTACAGAGCTGAGACACTTGGGTTCACTTCAGCAAGTGGGTCTTTTTCTGTTTTTCATTAATTTCTTTATTTTCTCCATAGAGGGACAACAAATCGGCTGCAAGAGCAAAAATTCCACAATTACAAAAAGTTAATGAGCTGCTCTTTACACACAGTATTTAGAGATTTGATCACATCAATAAAAAATAATTGCTATGCTGATACAAATGTTACTACCACTATGGTCACAGTGAAATCTCCAAATTTATTGGAAAATGTGGTGTTTTATAAGAATGTGATGTATAATTTAAACAGAATTGGCAACAGTTCCAGTATTTGAAATTGATAAGGCTGGCTAAAGAGTGAGATTGTTTTTTTTTTTAGCTCTGTAAAGACACTAAGACTAAGGTGGTTTTAAAAGGCACATGTCACCATGTCGGGGGGCTGCCAACAGAAAGTTGTGATCTCATCATTTTTTGTCATTTTATCAACATGGCAGCATGTGTCTCAGTGACAGGAATCTCACCAGTGTCCCGACACACACTTTCACTGTTTTTATGGCGTTATTAACAGATCCTCTCACTCGATTCCTGCTCCTGAAGGTTTATTGGACCATTATAGTGTAACAGCCAAAACAAGCATAGTCCAGTTGAGAGTAGAGAGGATATAACTCTTTCATACAAAATGCTCACAGTGTTGCGTTGCACCTGGAAAACAAATATCTTCAATATGAATCATAGAAGACATAAAGGCAGCACACTTATTTGCTGTATATTAAGTTTAGAGTGGAAAATGTGTTGTCGTTCATAGGACGCTGGTGGCTGTAATTTTGCCACAAAACAGCCATGAAAGAGACAAATGTCACAGCTGATAGTTGATTCACTTCTAGCACAAGATATTTGCTCAAACCAGGATGGAAACTGTTCTTCAGAGCTTATTCCAGTTATATTTAGCATGTTTTGAAATGCCATCGAAGTGAATCACAACCACAGATAAGCGATTTAGCCACGATCATGCTAATACATGTGCGTCTTGCCAACATTACTAAATATAAACTTGTCATAAGTTCAGGGCGGCAGCCAAGTTTTAGTCACATAATCAGGTTATTTAACAAAGCATAAATTTGTTCCTTCAGTGTCAAAAAAATATGCGAGTTCTGCCAAGTATAGCTTCACATCGACATAGTCCGTCATTAAGCTTAATTCATCACTTTTCACATTTAGATTCAATTTATTCAGTTTGATTGAATCATTTCTTCCTTACAGGGAAGGGACTACATCATATTCTTTCTAAAAACCATGCATTCTTTTGCATTAGGAATTGGTTGATGTTAAAAAACATATTTTCTGCATTTGCAAATGGAATATCAAAATATGTTGAGCAGTTTTCAGGCCAAGTTTAGTCTACCTCGTCCTAGACTTAAAAAAAAAAACAAAACACATAATGTCCGATTGGAAAGACAGCCATTAACAGCATTAAATGTTAGTGAAACACAAAAAATGTTCTCCGATACTCATGTTAAAAGTCCTTGTCCTCTCAGTTGACATATGTAAATGATCAGAAGTTGAGAAATCAATTTAAGTTACTAGAACACACAAAGACAAAGTGAAAGACTCAACTCATAAATACTCAGTTTTTGTTTTTTTATGCATTATTTACGCTTTCATTTTATTTTGAATAATCTGAAACTTAAGAAAAAGCTCATCCTGAAGCTGCACATCTAAAGTCATGTATTGATTTAGTGAAAACAGACAATACAAACAATTCTGAAAATATGATACTATTTTTTTTCCCTGTAGGGTTCATAACTTTATTTTTTACTTTTTGGAAACTGTCCTCTTTTCAGAAAAACAAAGAAAGTTTGTGTGAGTTTGAATGATGTGTCAGAATTTGTGCTGTCATAGACACAAGCTTCATCTAGGGTATAATCCCCAAAAGCAGGTGCCAACACGGCCTCCATTGTGCTGAAATGTTCAAAGTCCATTTGTGTTTTTATGACTTCAATTTCTCCTGGCTCAAATCATGTGTGAAAATAATTCACAGCAATGGTTTTAAGATTATTTGGACACAAGATATGTGGATTTTTTGAATGAGACAGTCAGCAGAAAAGAATAGTAAATTGACATAATGATGATTTACTTCGTTCTTTCTGGCTCTCAGAGTTTCTATCTACAGTATCTGGTGCTTCAAGCAAATTAAACACTGATGAGTTATTTTCCAAACGCAGTTTGATGCCCAGGTCTCCTCCCAACAAAACAAAAACACAAGTCTCCTCTGTTCTGTCGCTATTACATCACCTTTGTCTTTTGTTTTCATAATGCAATGCACACGTTATGAAATGTATATAGTGTAAAATAAAAATGGGTTTGTTTTACATACTGTATAATTGCCTATATTTTGTTTCAGAAGTGTAACAGATTTATGAGATGACAGGTTAACACATTAAAAAGAAGGAACTCAAACCTTTTGTGTCCTGTGGTGATTGTTTCTGACGGGCAGCAGCATGTAAGAGGTGAGACATTTTAACTTCATTTCACAGCAGGAAAAGTACAATTGTAAATAAAGTTAATGATGGCTGCATTATATTTAGCTGCTTTCGTTTTAGGCTCCTGCTAATGTGCATGCTGTGCTTTACAGCATCAAGCTGAAATGTTTTGTTTGTGCATTTTATATCAGCTGCATGTTCTCTTTTTCTTTTATCTGTTGGGTTCTTGCTTGCAGGTGGCAGACGTTTGCATCTCTAACAAAGGACCAAACAGTTCGTCCTGGTGAGGAATCTGCAGCCAGTTAAATTTGAGGGTGAGTTGACAAAATATTATGTAAATACTTTGTACGTGGGATTTTAAAGAAATCTGTGAACAGAATCAATTTATCAAATCTTTGAAAGACTGGAACAATTTATTTGCTGAGCGCTAGAATGATAACTTATTTCTAACCTACCTAACCTAACCTAAGAACATTTAGCAAAAAAAACAAAACAGAAAAGCACAAGGAATTCAAAACAACAGCAGAAAATGGCCTGAGCAAAAGTGCTTAAAAATTAACAATTCTGTAAAATAATTTTAAATATTAAATTATGATAATTAAAAAATAGTTTCCTGGACATTTTCTCCTAGCTTTATAAAAATAATTTTCTAAATCCACAAAGTTGCTCATTGCCTTTTTTTCCCATGTTTATGAAAGAAATGAAACCAATTCGCTCAGATTTCAAAGGTTTAAATACTTGTGAACGGTGTGTGAATTCAGCACAAGAATGGTGATGTTGACCCAGGTTTCAAGGGGTTAATTTGTATAGCTGTATATTACAATTGCACCTCGGGGGGCTCCAGCATGTGAAGAAAGGATTCCTTTTTTGATCTTGTCATATTGTAATAACTCAGTGACACGAAGAAAAGAAGCCAGCCGAGCAAACGTGTACATTTTCAGTGTGTAGCTTTAATAAACATTCTTAATGTCTCCCGATTGTCACATTCTCCTCTTAACCAAACTGTTCAATAGCTAGAAATAATTTTCACAAAGAAAAATGTTGGGGTTTTTTTACAGAAGATACACAAAATAACACAAATACCAGCTTAATGCTTGTTCTCCTGAGTATATGCACAATGTGATAGTTTCTAGTTATGGTTTTAGATTAAGCAGATTGGTAGAAAAGTGAAATGAATAGAAGACCATTCAGATGAGTGTCGGAGCCAGGTGATGGTGAAATAAATGTGGGAACAGCATTCATGTTTAGAAAATGTCCCATAATGGAAGACAGAGAGGACAATTCTCGTAGGTAAAAGATCTCACAATAACAATATTATTGCAATATCGATAGACAATTCGAGAACAAAATGCCATCATTCAAATTCTTCATTAACTTTTTTCATTGAGCCTTTTGTCTCTTAATTGGCAAATTAGTAACACTCAAATTACAAGTGTAGGGAGAAGGAAAGTGAGAGAGTCTGTAACTAAAACTGTACAAAACTGACAAAAAGTGCAATTACAAAGCCAGAACACAAAGAAATGTTAACTGTTTAAAAGTGGCTGGATTATTTACATGATAATATCATATGTGTATTATAAACATAATATCAAAAGTACATTTTAAATATCACGGTTGTCCTCAACTTTAAACAATTAAAAAGAGGCTCTTAATTTGGTTCGCACAGATTTTAAAGTTGGTAAGTAAAACACCTTAAAAGGGGGGAAAAGAAAGAAGTCTGTTATTTGAAAAACATTTAGAAATTGTAGATAGAGCTGAGCTATTTAAAGCATGGGCCATGTCAAACTGCACCTTTCAGTGGTCACATTTGTAATCACATCATTTACAGAAAGTTAAGTGTGGCCTTTAACCCTTTGAAACCTGGGCGAATAGGCTTTATTACTTTCAGAAAATCTGAGAAAGAGGCATTGAGCAACTTAAGAGGGAATGACGCAGAAATTAGCAAGAAATTGGTTTTAAAAAAGTACAAGAAAATTACCTAAAAGTTAGTCAAAAAAACAAACTAAAAAAAAAGGAAAATTATAACAATTCTGAATAATTTAAATATTTACTTTTGGGAGTTCTAAGTATAGTCTGGCTGTCATTTTTTTCCTAGTTAAAAAAAAATACTTATAATTTTACTATTTTTTTGCAATTTGTGGGGCATTTCTTGACAAGTTGCTCATTGCTTTTTCCCCTCATGTTTTTTTTAAAAGAAATCAAACCAGTTTTCTCAGAGTCAAAAGGTTTATATGAATGCAGCATAAGGAAAATAATGTCAGTCCAGGTTTGAAAGGGTTAACTACAAAGTCACAGTTAATCTAAAATGACTAAAAACAAATGTAGTCCAAGCTACATTTCTATCTCAACCTTATGTTTAATTTGGTTTGGGAAAAAGGTACTGCATTCTTACTCTTCAGCAAAAATTCAACCATCGATGCTGTTTCGTTAAAACTGCATCCTCTCTCTCAGAATGAAGGCCAGGGGCGGGACTTGATTTTTTCAAATAAAATAAACACATTCATATTTGGAAATTATGCGAGGCGTTCCTCAGCTAAATAGCTTATACCTGTACAGCAGTGGCAAATGTAAAGACAACCTCATGTTGTGCTTCTCCAGTTTGTATGTATGTTTAAACATGTATGTATAACATGTAATATTGGTGTGTTCATACAGCTGTGCCACGGTTTAAGTCCAGATGTGCCAGTTTGGGATTTTTCCCCGGTGCCTCGGGTTCACTGTTGTTGTGGTGTTCTGGTGTTTTCTCTCCTCCTTTCTCTTTCTTCTCATCACTGCTCCTGTGAGAAAGAAACAGCGAAGGTAAATTTGATTCTTCCGTGTCAAAGTGTCCATGTTCTTTCTTCTTCGCACCATCTCCAAGAAATCCCTGACAGCATTATTTTTGCTGTCTTCATAGACTGTATATAGATGGACAGTGTGTCTCCGCTTACCCTTACTGCACAAAAAAATGGAGCCAAAATAAAATAAAAATGAAGTGTGATGTCATTTGGAGCCAGAGTCTGCACAGTGTGATCTCAGTGTGTCTGGTTACCGACCAAACGCGTCCACCCAACTGCTAGCAGTGTGATTGATTGCGAAGATCACTGATTGCACACATCAATCATGACATCATATCCTCTTTTAATAGCATCAATTTACTAATTTAAACCAAACTTGTCCAAAAAAACAAACACTTGAAAAACAGCAGCATGATAAGAGCTTAAAATGAGGGAAACCATCATTGGGAAAAATATTTTTGGCGTGTACTGAGTTTGGCCCATGTCCCTGCTGCTAACATGGAGGGTGCAAGTTTTATGACCTGTCCTGCAGCCAGCCACCAGGGGGCGATTGGGATGTTTTGGCTTCACTTTTGGGGAGCAGTCATGTTGTCCATCTTTGTATACAGTCAATGAATCTCTTTCAGTCAAAGCAGCTACCGAATGAAGCCATTCTTGTGCAAGTATCCATTCTTACTTCTTCTTGAAGAGTTTCTTAAACGAGCTCCTGAAGCCTCCTTTGTCCTGCTTCCGACTCCTCTCGCTGAAGGGGGTGTGATTATTCTCCTCGGTCCCAGCCCTCCACTTTGGCTCGTCCCCCCACGACTGGAAACCAGAGTCCTGGTGGGGTTAAACACACATTACATTTATTCTTATCAGGGTTTGATTACATTTTGTGCCATTCATAGTGTTTCTGTTCCCAGAAGACCATGGCTGAAGACCAGAAGACCATGACGGCCGTATATACAGCTGAAAAAACGTTCAAAAGCATTGCTCGATTTCAAATTTTGCTGAACTGAGCAATACGGGCAGCTTTCAGGTGAAAATATATTGATTTGTTGGCACATTTGCCAAAACTCACAATGCTGAGCAGCCCATGAAGATCATCACCCTGTTTTTCCATGTCCACTCTGTTCCCCAGGGGGTTTTGGACCTTACGGGACGTGATGGGACACCCTTTGCTGCCTTTACTGCCTTGGCGCTCCAGTTTGGCATGGCTGCCCAGTCCCAGCCTTTGGAGGTGGTCTGATAGAGGACCAGCGTCCAAAGTGCTCACTGCGTTGTCCATCTGCAGGCCGTTCAGCGACTAGACAACAGAAAAGCAGCAGATTTTTTAGACATACAAGGATTACTGGGGGACTTTCCTCTTTACATGATGGACAAACACGCTCACCTTGCTCTTTCGCTGGCTGGCCTGAAGGGGGCGATGCTGATTGCGGCGCATCATTACAGCTTCATCCGGAGACACGCACCCTCGGTTGGGCAATTTGCTGTAACCATTCCTGTGGCTTCCACTGTTGCCAAAGACATCACGAGTTGCCGACACATTCGCCGCCATGGCGTGATGCGTCGCTGAGGGCGTTTTGGGACACTTCACAAAGGCGATGTCGATGGAGGAGTCTGAAGAGGCAGAGGAGCAGCGGTCGAACATGGAGTCATCATGAATGGAGCCTCTGTCCTCCTCGTAAAGGCTCTCCATCCCTGGGGGGTCAGGCGGAAGTAGGAACTCTCCGAGGGCGTCGGCCAGAGCAGAGCCCGGTTGAACTTGACGGAAGTCTGCAGGTCTGGAGGGCAGATGATGCTGGCATGACATGGACCTCTCAGATCCCTCACCCTCTGGGATACTGCCGAGCCCTGAAAGCCAAAGGTTGGATGCCTGGTTGACTATTGAGGCGATTGCTCCAAAAGCATTTAAGTGGTCTTGGTTGCAAGTTTGTTTCTGCCAAATCCAACAATGTGACATTATGAATACAAATTATTGCAGGTAGGCCTACAAACCGCAGATATGACCTGAGACAGCTACCTTGGTGCCAAGATGCTGAGTCAACCCAATCTTGTTTACCCAAGATGTTGTGGGCTGTATCTTGGATGTAAGGGATTGACAATTTAAGGCAACATTTTTTAGAAAATGTTCATTTCAATTTCATTGAGGGTAAGACTTTTGCATAAGACTTATTTACATTCTATCCATCTTCTATGTGTTTGGACAACGAGATGTGATGATTCGGTGGACCTTCCTTAACCTGGGTGGAGCAGGGTAAACCCTTTGAAACCTGGAGCGACATCACTTCTCCTTTGCTGCTTTTAGACGTCTTATATAAGTATTTAACCTTTGAACCCTAAGCAGATTGGTGCTATTTCTTCCAAAAATATGGAATAAAAGACAATGAAGAACTTAGTAAGAAATGTTCTGCAAATTGCAAGAAATTATTAGATTTATAAAATGATTTTTAAAATAGCTAGGGAAAATGTATAGGAGAAAATATATGCATAAAGATCATCATCACATTTTTAAAAATATGTTACAAAATTATTGTATTTTTTAAGCACTTTTTCCAGGAAATCTCTTTTGTTTAACTTTTTTAGTTCATTTTTTACTAATTTTCAGAAGGTTTTTTTGTACTTTAATTTTTTTTTTTTTTTTTTTTGCTGATTTTTGGGTCATTTCTTTTTTTGTTGCTCTTTGCTTTCTTCCAGTGTTTGTGAAAGAAATCAAGCCAATTTGCTCTGCTCTCAAAGGGTTCAGCCTTTGTGTTGGCAAGCAGTGATTGTTTTGTTCCCTTGAGCAAGAGATATCAGCTCATGCCAGCCA
This sequence comes from Plectropomus leopardus, assembly GCF_026936395.1. NCBI lineage: Eukaryota > Metazoa > Chordata > Actinopteri > Perciformes > Serranidae > Plectropomus > Plectropomus leopardus. Next base: position 8,061,382 of record NC_142188.1, on the reverse strand, counting down.
CTCGTGTGCAAGGTAGTTTCTCTGTAATTTCTGAAAATGTTGCCATGTTTCCAGGAATGTTATCATGAGAGGCGAAGTCGCATAACATCACTCAATGAAACGCAGTCATCTCTGGATTGTTTTTTATCGACGTTTCATAATTATCGCTTACATTTAGCGCAAATCTGCAATGGAAACCCTATAGACTCTGTTCAACCTGACCAGCACTTCATTTGAAGCATACTGATGCCTCCCAAGGCAAACCTCTTCAAACTCTCAGCATTTCTCTCAATGCTCACAGTAACGTGCAATCAGAGACCACAACGAGGTCATCTGTACAATAATCCGAACAGACCTGTTGGTTTGTGGTTCCGTAAGTCCATCTCTGGGCTGAAGAACGGGAGCTGAGCGGGCCACTCTGCGTCGTAACAATGGCTTTCTGGATCCTTGTCCCGATCCCAATCCTGGAAACGATGAGACTGCATCTGCTCCAGGAGACGCTGCTTGCTCCGCTTCACCTGGTTGGCATGTTCTCTGTGAGGGATAGATCATTTATATAAGTGCATTCATTAACCCTTTTTTACAGCAAAAATATATGATAAATCCTCTACATGTCTAGCAAGAAATAAGTTAGTTAGTAGTTAAGAATGCAAAAGCACTCACAACATTGCACTGTTGCAAGGGTACGGGGAGCCAATGTTGTTAGCTTGCATCCCGCTTTCCACTGTCTTTAACAGCTGTTTCATTGTCGACCTGCAGCGCAGAACACAGTGAGAGTGCGTCTTGCTTAAGCTCTTAAACATGCATGTAGTTTTATATTTCTTTAGAGTGTTAATCCTGACCTCTTCACCTCCTTGCGGTTGTGCATCAGAAGCTCCTGGTTGTGCTGGAGGAGGTGGTGGTACTGAGCCGTGAAGGACCTGAACTGCTGGATGCACACGAGCAGCAGGTAGTAGTCTGGGTGCTCTGCTTCTGTCTGCCTCAGCAGCCCCTGCACACGCACACGCACACACACACACACACACACACACACACACACACACACACACACACACACACACACACACACACACACAGAGACTTATTTATGTTCACATATCTTCGAGCACATGCTGTCTGCAGACTCATTGGCATCAATAACATATCAAACTGTCGGTCGGTTGGTTGGTCAGTACACAAAAATATCCTCACCCTTTGCCACAGATTTTACTCGAGGAGGATGAAATTTGTTATGGCGGTCAGGTTTGTGACTCTGTTTGTGTCAGTTGGCTAAACTGGGGCTGCAGTAGCCCATTGCAAAATGGAAACTTTCAAATAGATTCCTAGACTTGCCCAAGATTTTTTAGAAAGCCGGGTCATAAGCCATAGTTTTGCCTTAAGAAGCTTCTGCATGGATGCACAACTATTGCAAACCTGCTCTTGTAACGTTATTACATTACATTACACTTGCGATATTGCATCTTATTCTAATAAGGCACATAATTGCTATATGTATGAAATGCACTATATGAAGTTTGAGTTTGAAGTGACAGTGTATGACAGTTCAAAATGTGTGTTAATCTAACCTCTGTGAAGTTACATGTTTTATTATTTGTTTTTAGCTGCAATCAGCAGCTGTATAGCTCTCTTTGTTGGCTGATTGCTTGGTTAGTTGGTTGGTTGGACGGGTGGGTTGGTTCACAAAAATTTCCCCACCGTTAGATGACTACAGTTTTTGTTGGAAGAAGCTGATAATTTGCATGTTGGTAGCAGCTATTGTGAATTTGCACTTTTTGATGTTTGTTTTTAGCTGCAATCAGTAGCTTTATAGCTCTCTCTGGTCATGGGTTGGTTGGTTGGTTGGTTGGTTGGTTGGTTGGTTGGTTGGTCGGTCGGTCAATTGGTCAGTTGGTTCACAAAAATTTCCCGAACCCTTGGCGTCCACGGTTTTTGTCCTAGGAAGCTTCTGCATGGAGGTGCAACTATTGCGATCCTGCTCCTGTAAGGTTATTTTATTCTCTGTAAAGTGCATTGCATGATTACATTATACTTGCAATAATGCACCTTATGTGAATAAGCTTTGCTATAAGAAGTTTGAAGTGACAGTGTATGACGTGTGTTGATCTAACCTGTAGCAGCAGCAGGTACTCGGGGATCCTCTGAACCGGCTGAAGGAGCAGAGTGTGGAGGGAGGGCTTGGATTCGTCTCCCATTATTTCACTCTGATAGAAGCACCGTGGAGCAAAAGGGCAGCACAGGTCGACCCATCAGGATGGAAGGATGAAACCAGTTAGTACAGCAGGTATAAACAATGTGACTTCATTCAGCTGTGTCTGTAGATATTGTACACAAACAGGGCTTAAATATATTTATTAGATCTGAGTTGCTTGGAATCAGTGTTGTTGGTGTTTTTTGTGTTATTAGTTGCCAAAAAATGTCCTTTTTCTTTCTCTTTTTGTCCCCTTTGCTCATTATCACGTCCTGCCTGCACTGTTACATTGTCTAATGCTATACAGTGTCATGTCCTGCCTTGTCCTTTCATGTCACATCCTTTCCTGTCCTCATCTCTCCTCCACTGTCTCATGTAAGCTCCTTTTGTGTTACCTCCAGAAAGGCAGAAGATTTCATGGAGCTGGAGGCGAGCATGGTGACGACTGACAGACACTCTGGAAGCTCCTTCAGGTAGGACACATAAAAGTTCAAGAAGTCACTCTGTGGGGAGAAAGAGGGAGACACTGTCTGGGTTTTCATGTATATGCGTTCATCAGCACTCAGGTGTTTCACTTCCTCTCCTCCCAACACCATCAGAAAATAGTATAGACAAAAAAAGAGTTTGACGAACATAAACAAGCTTCCGGGCTGTTATTCAGGTTAACCATAAACGTACATTTTCAGCTTTGTTGTTACTGAATTAAAGCACTTTTCAGGAGCCTCATCAGCACCATTTATAATCTTTAGGCACCCCTCTAATTCATAATAAATGCAAGCATATAATATAAACTAAACAAATAATATACCAGTGAAATTGAATTTAAGTAAAATTACAAAAGTGCAATAAGAGTATGATGCCATATTTTATGTTATAAAGGTTTAAACCTTGGTAAACTAACATCAAATCTGTGACCTACAGAAATAGTTGCAGGTAGGATCTGTGAAGGTAAATATTGGCTCAAATTCATATACTTTCATTTATTTTACTCATAAGGATAACACATGTTAATGAGCCTTTCTGTAAACCATCTGGCTAATAAATTAATATAATTATAATATATAAATAAATAGAAAATAATAATAAGTTTATAAAATAATTATAAATTAATTAGTTAAACCAGGAAAGTGGCCTCAACTTTCTTCTTGTTACACATTTTTAAGCGCGTAATACATGTTATATGAATGTTATTGTATAAATATCAACTATATTAACACAAAAGTCGGTTTAGGGAAGGGAAAAAAGACCAAATTAAAGATAAAAGTAACCATGTTTACAAGTTTACACTTTAATTTTTCAGTTAAATATTTAATCAGCATGCAATGCACATTCATAGAGTAAAAGTAAAAATGTTGCACTGTAATGAGTGCTCAGTCCACCTGTGTTGAAATTCTGCCTCTAATAAGAATTATTTCATTATTTTATATATTTCCTTCTTTAAGCTCTGAGGCTGTCAGTGAGTGAGGACCTATAATGTGCTGTGAGGCATTTTTTTTTTTTTTAAACAGGTAGGTGTTCCTGCCAATTACCTAATTTCCTCTCATTCACTCAGAGCCAATCAGCCACACATTGGCTTTAATAGAATAGACTCGTTAACTTTAGTGTATTGGGTCCACTTTAAGCTCGCAGCTGGGGTTTGGCCACCACCACCATACGGCCTAATATTGTGAAACACTTTTTCCCCAAAATTTTCAGTGAAGGAGTTTTAATACTTTAAATCCACAAATGTCCCTGGAACATTTCCTTTTTCATGCTGCTAACATTATTGTGGCCTAATTTTGTCTGACTGGAAATCCCCTCACTCGTCAAAGAAGGCCCTGCAAAGAATTTAAATTTAGAAGTAATTACAGAAGCATCGCTATTCAGTGTCTACAGAATACCTTCAGGGGGTCTGTTTCTTCAGAGAATTAAATTTTGTCACCCACAGACTAGTTTGCTTATTTGCCATCAGTAATTTTGTACAATGCTAACAAGAGTCACTGTTGTCTTTGTGCTACATCTGTTTTTCAGCTCTCAGCATGTCTCCGCTGGAATTTGACATTTCATTTTATGTCCGTCATGGCTGCCAAAGTGATTCAGATTCATTATGGATGCGCAGTCACAGGATCAAACCTTTGACCCCTCCACATTAAACAGCCCGGAGCAGCACTGTGCGCTGTGAATGTCAAAAGTTTGATTAACTTGTGAGTAAACTGGGAGATCAGAGTTGTTATAGTTTTGGATTTTATTTTATTTATTTATTTTAAACTAATTAAGTTCACAAAGTTTCCGAGTGGATTTGCGTATTTCCCTTTAGTTCCTTTTTTTAAAATGTGTCATTTAGTTTAGTTTTTATCATTTTAGTTCAAGTTGTTTATTATTATTATTATTATTATTATTATTATTATTATTATTATTATTATTATTATTATCATTATTATTATTATTATGAAGTTCAATCTACATATTACAAAAACTTGGTGAAGGCTGTTGACTCAGAGTCATGTCTATATTTAGTCTCAATAAACACACACACCTCAATGCCTGCTTATGCTTGTTATATCAACTAATTCATCCAAATTCACAAAGACTAAAAGTAAACAAATTCCTGTTATATTTTTTAATTCATTATAGTTCGTTTTGTAAGTTCACAATATTTTTTGAGTTCATTTTGTTTTGTTTTGTTTTTTAGTCTAAGTCTAATTTTTATTTTTATTTCAGTTGAACAAACAGGTTTTTTTCTCAGCATCTAGTTTTGGGTTTTACTTTCAGTTAACTCTAATAACCGTGGTCCATATCAGTTGTCGGCTGTTATACGGCTGTTAAAATTCATGTTTGGTTGTGTCGCAACTGTCAGTCTCAACAAAGAGCTCATTCAGCTCTGTGGTGATATCGGAGGCTGTGGTTTGCGGTGGTTTTGGTGCTGGACTGAAACTTAATTATACCAAAAGATTCCTTTATAGATTTTGTCCACAGTGGTCACAATATTACAAAAACAAGTGACAAAGTGCGAACAAGTGAAATAATTTGGTGCAAATGTAAATGTGAGGTCACAAGCTGATCAGACTGAGCTCTTCATTCAAGACCGGTCAGCGAAAGTTGTAAAAACACAAGAACCTTTTACTAAAAAAAAGAAAAATGCTCATTTCCTGCAGGTGGCACAGATGTCAAGATGTTAGAGGGATTTATTTCACTTGCCAGTAGATGGCACATAACACATAACAAATCATCTGGTGAAATGCTCCCTCGTTATTTAAACAATCTAAAGCACTTGGTCTAAAGTTCATGGAGCAAGTGCATTAAAGTCCTGTCCAACCACTTTTGCTTTTTAAACGGCGCATAATCTGGGTACAAAGAAAGGAACAAGGAGCAAAAGTGTTGCATTTAGTTCCTTAATTAATCATTAGACCAGGTTTTTGTAAGTACAGTCACTTTCTGCTGCCTAAAAATAGCAATACACCAACAATGCACCTGACCACGGCTGATTTAAAGACCTCGAGCGCACAGATACTCACACAGCGTGGGCACCGGCTGTTGATATGACAACTGCATCAGTCTGAAACTAGCAATGACAGTTTGGCTTTCTCGTTTGCCAATTTGCACCAGATGTCAGCATGTGGCAATAGTGCAAAATTAGGAGACTCAACACCTAAAACAGCCAAAATTTGTTTAAAAAATTAAAATAAATAAATAAATAAATACATAAAAATAAATTAATTAATTTTAAAAATGACTATCCCAGTATAGTTTGGTGTTGAAGAGCGTGTAGTTTTCCTCACTGCAAGTCAATGAGCCGCGAACCCAAACCAGCACAAGCACCTTTATGAGCTTCATGGACTGACTGAAGTTCTGATGAAATTTGGACCTTGCAATTTTAAAAGTCAACACATCACTCTACGTATTCAAATTATGTGTTTGTGGTTTACCTCTTTGCTGGTGAGCCTCATAAACACATCTCCCATGATGCCTTGCCACTGGCACTTGAGCACACGTTCCTGGAGAGTATGGAGGAGCTCAAGGTGCTGCTGGATCAGAAACCTCAGAGTGCTTGGAAACGGACTAAAGACAGCGAGAAAGAGAGCATAGATGTCTGTTATAGAGAATACTTTATTTGTTGGTTGAACATAGAACAAGAGACGACATAAGACGACAAAATAAGAATGAAACATCATCTTTTGCATAAAAATGACACAACAAACCAGAAAAGTTTCCAGAATCAGCTCATATACAGATGTAATTGTAAACATCCTGCATGCTTGTACAATCATGTAACACACCACACGTCGTGATAATTGCTCCATCTTATGTGACTGACATCTGGCAGCACATAAATCAAGTTAAAATAAATGCAATCTTTTACAAACAAGTCAGCGTTTGCACCTTTTCATTGGTGCGTTTGGTTATTGGGAACACGTGTGCTGAAGCTGAAGGCAGTGATTTCATTAGCGAGCTGCGTCTTCTCTGTCTCACTGGTGTTTCTAGCCTCCTTTTATTTGATTACTTTGTTTCCTGTTCTCCCCTCACTGTAGACTCTGAAATTAGATCAGTAGCCACTCCCGGAATAAATGTGCATGCTGATCTGAGTGTGTTTATGTGGATGTTAGTCAGAGATAAAGATAGCATTTACTGTAGTCTGTGATATTCAGAGAGAGAGATATATTTTCTACATCAGATAAGGTTGGCCATGTCTGGGTCATTCTGTAAATACTATATAAATACATTTAAGTTTAAATGCCTCCTCCTTATTAACCTCTTGAAACCTGAGCAAACTGGCTTAATTTCTTTCATAAACATGGGTAGAAGGCAATGAGCAACAAAACACAAAATGATGCAAAAATTAGCAAGAAATTGGTAAAAAAAAAAAAAAAAAAAAAGCTCAAGAAAATAACCAGAAAATTAGTTTTCAAAAAATATTTAGAAAAGAAAAGATAGTAAAAAAAAAAAAAGAAAAAGAAAATATATAAATAAATAAATTGAAAAAAAGAAAAAAAATGTCCTGGAAACAGTGCTTGAAAAGTTATAATTATGCAAAAATAATCTTAAATCTGTAACTCTGATAATTCACATGTACCCTTTCCCTAACCTTTTTCCCATAGTTATTTTTCCCCCTTTTTCCCCTTTTTCTCTTCCTGGCACATTTCTTACTAAGTTGCTAACTGCCATTTTTCCCATGTTTTTTAAATAAATCGCACCAATTTCCTCAGTGTTCAAAGGCTGAAAAACTGGTAAAATTACCTCCACTATTGGCTAATTTTGATGTTATCCTTTAATATCTGTTGTTGATGAAGATTTCCAGATATTGACTCCCGTTTTATCAAACTGATCTCGTTGTGTTTGTGTGTTTGCAGTCTCACCGTTTGTCTTTGGAGGCGAGAGCTTCGGATCCATTGAAGGAGATGTTGGCCTTCAGTAACAGAGACAGGTGAGACACATAAACTCTCTCTGACTCCAGCAGCTCCAGAGCCACTCTCTGTCTCTTATCTGCACACACACACACACACACACACACACACACACACACACACACACACACACACACACACACACATAACAGTCACATAAAAGTCATAAATCTTTCTTCTCAGACTGACATTTGGGGTTTCGTGATATGGGCTATGTGCTATATTTATAGATACAGTCTGAAATGTAACTTTTAAGTAAAAGGAGCAGTATGGCATTTTGGGAGCCAGGAGATAGTTAGCTTAGCTTAGCATAAAGACTAGAAACAGTGAGCCTGGTTCTGTCCAAATGTATCAAAATCCACCAACTGAGCAGCTCTAAGGCTCAAAAAGTAACACATTACATCTTGTGTGTTTAATCCATTCTGAACCATTTTTTAGAAGCCTCCTCTGATTGACTGGCAACCATGTGGTTTTTAAACTTTAGTTTTTGGAAGGATGTAGGTTTCGTTTCAACATTGGGAGGGGGACACATATGAAACTGGGGTTTGGTGTCCTCCTCCAAGAACCTTTGAGCATCAGACACTTAATATTTTGCATTCCAGTTATTTTTTCTGCATCAATTTTCCCTTTTTCTACATCACTTTATGAATGGGAATGTCTTTAATTTTGTCCAAATACAAGTCCTCTGCTACATTCATGATATTATGTTGGAGAGGTAACATGTCCTAAATACTGAGGTATTGAAGACATGTCCCCTGCATCACCCCAAAGTCTACACACTGTGGGGTTTTATATAGATTTGCCATCTTGGTCAGACGCAGGCTAACTGTTTCCCCTTGTTTCCAGTCTTTATGCTAAGCTAAGCTAACTGCTGCATTTAATGATCACATTTTGCAGTAACGTTGATCTTCCAGTCTAAGTTTTTACATCACAGAAAAAAAAGTGCATTTTATTTTAATAAATGGGCATGTATTGTGTATGAAGTGGCCTTGTTGAGCAAACCGGGAGCAGTAGTGTCAGTTGCAGTTGTTGCAGCAGCACTTGTACTAGCACCTGTGGCAATAAAAGTTCAGCAGTAATATTATCATGAGTTTCATAAACACTGATACTTCATTTCTTACTGTTTTCAGTCGGGCTGTTGGCTGCCTCTGTGTCGTCTCTGCTGCCCTTCCTCTCCCCCCACGCTGGAGATTTGGACGGACACCCTTTCTGCTGCTGCTGAGCCTCCTGCTCAGAGGTGGAGGCTGCAACACACACAGGTTAGTCTATCATATGTCTTTCTTCACTTCAGCCTCTTCCCTTATAGTTCAGTGATTAGACACTCACACACAGACTCACTCTGTGTCGATGTGGTGCTCCTCTGTGGCGACCCGCTGAGTGGCAGACTGGAGAAGAAGTGCTGAATGACGCTGAGGTCTGACTGGCTCGGCACACAGATGTGCTCATCCCCTGATGCTGATAGCAAATCTGCCTTGGAGCCCTTTCTGCTTTAGGACCAAGAGCAGATGTAAAAAACATGAAAACAACTTAGTTACATAACATAGTTGAACTCAATAGCACTTTAATGACATTAGTATCCAAGAGTTATGATTTAACTGTAATGATCTGTCTATAGACATAAATGATTTAAAAACAGAAGACAAAATATGTGAGAGGGCTGCAAAAGGGGCACATTAAATTTTATTTAAATGTATTTTTATGGGTGAAACATATCTGCGTGCAGCTCTACCTGTGTGGCACAGAGATGATATCTTTGGTGTTTTCTGACTGCAGCAGTTCTATCCTCTTCTGCACCTCCTTCTGTCTGCCCGACACATCCTTTATGTGGAACAACACCACATTCAGCTCCTCCTGCCAGCAGATTATACAGAGGGACTGCATCAGTGTCACTGCTGCACACTGATAAGACCGACAGTGTTAGTGCTTTATTTTCCTCTGAGAGCCGACAGGAGGGAAATCAGCTGGGCTGCTTTGGGGCACGAATCAAGAATATAGCATTTTTCTTTCAGAGCAACTAGAGTTAAAGCACTAAAGCAGTTAGTAAAATCACTTCCAACATTAGAAACTGATCTTCACGGACACAAATATTTATAAAGAAATGTTGGGATTTATGGGAAATGTATTTTAAAAGTTACTAAAACTAAAAACACCACTTGTTTGCATCATCTGTGGCATGGTAATCATAGTAAATGTGATGCAATTTAGACATATAGACATTTATTTTACTGCTGGCTTGATGGTGGAATGTAACTTAGTACATTTATTCAAGTACTGCACTAGTACTTGAAGTACTAGTACTAGGTACAAATTTGAGGTACTTGTACTTCACTCGAGTCTTTACTGTAATGACACTATACTTTTACTATACTACATTTCAGAGATAATTATTGTACTTTTGAATTCATTACTTTTATCTGAAAACTATACTTTACAAATTACAAATTTACAGATTAAGATTTTGCATTAAAAGCATTCTTAAAAACTTTATAAATATGATGTTATAAATTAAATTACAAAAAAAATTTATGCAAGCACAGCTGAAACAGTTAGTTGACTAATCAATCAGCCAATTGACAGAAAATTAAATGCCAACTATTTTGACGAACAAATTATTTATTTATTCTTAAATTTTTGAGTTGTTTATTTATTTATTTAGTTACTTTCTGATCTTTTTTTCTACATCAAGTACCTTTACTTTTAATGCTTAGTACATTTTCCTTATTATACTTTTACTGAAGTGACATTTTCAATTAAGGACTCTTCCTTGTAACAGAGTATTTTCAGAATAGAGTACTAGTACTTTTACTTAAGTGAAGGAACACCATGTTTCTTCTTCCACTGTGTGCATGTATATTCACCTTTAACAACCTCCCTCTATATTCCACATGTAGCCATTATAAAGAATACAAAATGTGCCTAAAATACCAAAAATGTGTAAAAAAAAAAGGTTAAGTGCAAGTATTTAAGTGCAGCAGAGAATTATAATAAACACGAGACAGTAAATTCACACAGATCTCACAACATGAGCAACACAGCAGATGTACATGTCTGTCTGTGTCTGAAGTAAGTCATCTGAAAGAGCTGCCTTTCTGACTAATAAATGACATTAGTTCACAGTTCCAGTCAGATGCTCCAAATTATATTACAGCAGCCTCTCCGTCTCATCGAGAATAGACTCTGTGTGTATGTGTGTGTGTGAGTGAGCATGTGTGTGAGTGTGTGTGTGTGCATGTGTGTGTTTTCACTTTGAAGCGTTTTCAGCACCTTGAAAGTGTTGAGCGAGTTCTTGAGGCCCATTATCCGATCATCCACGTCAGTCTGATGGGCCTGGAGCTTCTCCTCCAGGCCTTCGTCCCTCTGACGCAGCTCACACAGCTCCATCAGAGCGGCATGAAGCCCCTCGCGCAGCTCAGCCACCAGGCCCTGCAGCTGCATAACAAGAAGCACAGGAATGATGTTTTCAGTGGCGTGTTGACTGCCTCAAATGAAAAGAGGAAAAATAATTTGAAGAATGAAAATTTGAGAGAGTTTGTTGGGTCCTTTTGCTTCCGAGTTTGTTTGTTTTTTGAAGCAGTATTGTTGCAGTTGTTGCAATATTTACTTAACCCTTTGACACCCAAGCAAACTGGCTTGATTTCTCTCAAAAGTATGGGAAGAAGGCCATGAGCAACTTAAGGACAGGCCCAAAAATTAGCATGATATTTGTTAAAAGTTACAAGTATTAACTTTGGTAACAACAAATTATCCAAAATTAAGCCGAAAAAGAAAAGTAAAAAAGCAATCACTTTCCTGTAGCATAATTTAAATGTACAATTAGAACTTGAAATTTCCCTACTTTTTTGAGAATTTTCGAATTTTCTTCATCTTTTTTGTTGTTGTTTTTTTTTGTTGTTGTTGTTGCTCATTGCCTTTTTTTCCTCATTATTTAAAAAAAAAAATCAAGAGAGAGTTGGTTAAGTTTCAAAGGTTTAAATGCTTGTGAAAGGCAGCGCAAAGCAGCACAAACCTGTCAATCCAGGTTTCTAAGTGGTTAAGTTCCTTTAAATTCTCCATTTTTTTCTATATATTTTGTAATTTTAAGGTCATAAAGTCTCACAATTTACCTATACATTGAATTCCGTTTATATGATTCCTCTGTGGGATCTTTATGGGTCTCATTAGCTTTTTCAGCAATGTTTCTGTTTCTCTACATTTATTTTGACGTCTTTGTGCTGTTTTTTTCTCATCATCTATTTTGATTTTAGTGCTCTGCTGCGAGTTGTTTTCAGGGTTAAAGTACATTTTGTTTTCTTCAATGATTCTTGTTTTTCCATCAGTCTTTGTGGTTTTTGTACAACTTATTTTGGTTTTGGTGCATCTTGGGCACTTGTAGACTTCTTTTATATTAAAGAATATTTTCTTTTCAGGCGATACTTGCCCCTTTATCATCATTATTTCTTACATACAGATATTTTGTTTTTTTAAAAAATTGAATTGTCTCCTCCTTTCTTACTGATATTCTAATGGATTCTTTATCCGACTTTTTTTCACTGCGGTTTTTCAGTCATAGCTGATTGAATTCTTTCAGCGGGGATAACTGAATCAGCTCATGGGAATGGGAACATAACATTGGCTAAAGCAGCTCTCTCTCTTATCCAGTCTTCATCCTTCTCTCTGTCTCTCTCTCGGTCTCAGTCATGTGAAAAGCATCAGGCGGCAGACTGAATAGAGCATCTGTCCTGTTTGCCTCCTGCTTTCCTTCCTGTCTGATGCTATCAGCGGTCGGACAGTCGTTCTGTACCGCTCTATACTTTATACTCTCAGATCTAAAGAGCAACAATAATATTAATTCCCTATAAACTTCATTATTTCACTATACCAATTTCAAGTTCAGAAAATGCCACAATGTTTATAAGTTCATGAGGAGATAATGTGTGAAATAAGTGAACCATAGTGAGACCCATTCAGAACTCCATTTGAAAACAACAATATTTCATTTTTGCAGCCGTTGTAAGTGATGATAGCTTTTTACAGCAACCTTTTATGACTGCTAGTAAAACATAAACTCCAGGCTAAAGGGCCTACGTTTACGACTCATTTACTTCAGGTCAAACACATGTCATGTGGTCAAAAGTCAAGATTTTTTCCATGAGAAATAGCAAAGTAAATGTTATACTATAGGCTAGTGGTGATTTAATAACTGGAACACATTACCAACTGAAATTAAATCAACATAAGATATTAAGATTTTTAGCAAAAGTGTAGCGTAAGCAAAATCCGAGATGTGAGCATTTTTACCTATTTTATAATGCATTTTAGCTATAACTGTTTGTAACATTGATATTTATTTAATTGAATTATTATTATTTTTTACTGTAACTGTGTTGTAATTCTATGTAATTTTGATGTAAATATTTACCTTTTCATCATGACTGTTATTGTATGCATGTTATTGTACGTAGCCTTGATATTTTTCTTTGTTTTTTTTTACTAAAAGCCAAGGTAGGGACAGGAGTTGGAAACAAGCAATCGCTATAATCTCTGTATGTGAGTCATCAGTTACTACAGCCTGTTTGTAACAGGTGGGAGTTGTAATGTTAATTCGCATTGTACCTATCAAATAAGTAAATAAATAAATAATAGCAGCCTAAGAACACAGTGAGTTTATCAAGAGCAGCCAACAGGAAAACTCTTAAAATATAGAAATAAAACTTTAGGTTTGTTTTGTGGAAAAGTTAAGAAGCAGAATGGGGGTTTACATACTGGAGTTTAAGTTTGTTAACTCTGCAAGCTAAATCTGAGTTGGCTGCTAAAATAATGACAATCTTTGGCAACTTCTTTCATAAAAATTCACCCCATATAAGGTGTATGAAGAGTTCTTGATCACCTGAGCAATCTCAAGGTTCGTCTCCTCCTCCACATTTTCTTTTTTATCTAAAATAAAACAAAACGAAAGAAAAAAACTCAGTTAGGCATTAAACAGTTGACTTTGTGGACCAAAAAAAAGTGGATCGTCCATGATTTTATTGCATCATACATTCAGAAGCAGGCACAGGAAAAACAAGACTGTATGACGCATTCATAGATATTAATGCGTTAATTAAACATAAAAGTGTAGAAAATGTAGTTTTACATTACGTAGGCTTGAATATCATTAGGAAACTTCCACTGCGAACAATGAACTTTTCAGTTGTCACAGGAAAACTTCATTAATTGATGTGCTTATTTATCTATTTATTAAAACCTTTTCAAAATTAAAAAAAATATAATCAGAACAGAGACAATGGTAAAGGTGTTTGCAGCGTTTATCTGGCTCTGTCAACGCATGGGATAGTGAGAAACGTAATTTCGATTCCTTTGTATGTCAAGTACATGTGAAGAAATTGACAAATAAATCTGACTTTGACTTTGACTTTGACTTCCAGTATCGATGCTGTAAAAGGAAGTGGATGATTTTCCAAAGCTGCAGTTACCAGAAGCTCTAAAAAATGGTATGCTTCCAGTTTTCTGCTTCAGTAAAATCCAGCAGATTTCCCACCAAATCCAACATAATATTATTGCAGCGTAACAGCTTGTAAACAGTGTTGAAGCAGTGGACTCTTTTCTTTGCACTGAATGAAGCAAGTTAAAATTATGCAATGAAAGGTCCGGTTTGTAATATTTAGGGGAAATAGACCAGTGAGGATTGCAGATTGCAACCAGCTGAAACTTCACCTGGTTACAATTCCTTCAGAGTTTATTGTTCGGGAGGTTTCACAGACGTTCACAGAAACTGATAAAAACACTGAATAAAGCCGTTTCAGGTTACAAATCAGTGTGTTTCCGTGGCTTTCCGGCGTGTTATAGAAGGGCCATTAACTTTCGTGGCCTGTGTGAAATTGTAATTGGCCCTATCTTAAGTGTCTGTTTTGTCCATTCTGGGCTACCGTAGAAACGTGGCAGTGCATTGTGGTGGACTCTGCAAGCCCCCTGGAAGTGGACCAGGCTCTGATGACAATTTTACATAGTGGCCAAAAGTGGAATTACACTTCCTGTGTCGGTCACGTGACGCCCGCTGGCCCAGAAAGACTTTTCCCCATCGGGAAAAGAGACGTCTATAAAATGTCAAAACCTCTGTGAAACAACTAATTTCACTATCTAGATTTAAGCCAACCACAGCATGCACATAACCAAAATATATTGCAAAATATTTATTATACACCACCTATCCTTCCCTTATACATTAGATTTATGGTCTTAAGGTGATGTCAGATTTTTAACTAGGCAGAATAATAAGTCTCTGTGATGGAGGGTGTGTGCGTGTGCATGTGATGTGTCTGAGGTAAAAAAAACAACATTTGCACCAGACTTCATGACAAGACTTCAAGGTTAGAAAAGAGCCTCAGCAGTCATGTGTCACTGCTTCAGTCCTTCTCAGAGATTCATCCAACGGGCATCATTTTTATGTCCTCGCTCTCCTCAAATGTTCCTGTGACTTGTGGTAACTGTTAAGGTCTCCTATTGATTATAAGAGGAGCAGATCCAGGAAGTGTCTCCTGATGGGATCACTGATTTCTAGCTGCTGGAGGGTTTTGAAGCACTGCAGGAGCAAAGTGCTGCATGAGGAAATTAATATTTATGAGTGTTTTTTTCTTTAAAACGCTGCACAGTCTGGGACAGTTAAGTGTCTGTGTAAAAGCACAAAGCTCGTGTTTGTTGTGGAAATATCAGAGGTCGAGGCTGCAGTCAACATTGCCCTGGGTCATCTGTAATACGTACTTCACATATATTATCATGCATAATTGAGGCCCGCAGGCACAATCTACCAGATCTGCATTGCATAGCGTTTCTCAACTGTGAAAGAGTAAAAGAAGGAATATACAGTGTCCAGTGTCTGGCTTTCTGTCCTATGGCATGAGACATTTCCTCTGACAGCTTCCCTTTCTGCTATTAGCCTCAGTTGTTGCAGGTCAGAAAAAGTTGACGTCAACATTAAGCTCTACTGTCCCAAAGTGACCTCAAGCTTTAAGACAGAAGTGGTTGAATTATTACCACTCTGAAACCAAGAGGAGGTGCTTCTATGTTCGGGGTACTGGCAGGACAACACATGATGCTCCTCACTGTTCCTAGCGTGAGTTAATTTAAATTAGATTATCAGCAATATTTTTACTGGTAAATGAAGCTGTAATTTGCAGCAAATAATATGACATTGAATAATGCCAGTGCACACTGTACATGGGTTTTGCCAGATTTATTTAATGTAGAACTATAAAAGACTGTATGTTCAGTATTCTTAAACACAGTTTTTTGGCTTTTTTCCTGCAATGATAGGATTCAAAGTTTCATTGTTTCCTAAAAAATTAGACAGATAAATCAGCTGGGCCAGTATTGTCTGTTTCAGTGTATATGTCAGAGGATAAGTAACAAGTAATTGCAATACAAAAATGTCAAGGGTATGTTTGGCATTTGACAAGATTAAATATCACTTTTAGTAAATATCTTACAAAAAATAACAAAAAACAATTTAAGGGATCTTTATTAAAAGTACTGGTGCATGTTAAGTGTTTCTAAAAAAAACTTATATTGGGCAATGTGTTTCTGTAAGTCTCAACTAATATTGGTATCAAGCCCAAAATGCTTTATCCACCGGCTCTGTTTTTTTTTTTTCTTCCATCCCTGACAGTGGCACAGCAAGGGGTGGCCAGGGGGAAGCCATGGCCACACTGAAACAGTGACTCGCCCCCCTTTGCTAAAATAATTTGAAATTACTGGACAAAATGGAGCACTCATTTTTTAAACATACCTACTCCTTCAAATTAAAGCTACACATTTGTCTAGAAAATGACAACCTATTTGAAGAACAATGAATATCTGAACACATAAAAACAGTAATATAACACGATTGTTCAAGAGCTTAAAATCTTTGCTCTACATTATATAATTAGTAACATTAACTTTAAAATAATAAACCAAAATACATCCCTGGAATTCAGTTATGGTTTGGAGTTTAAGTGTGCCATCCCAAGATTTTTAGTGGCCCCGTCTGGTCAGCCCTATAAAAAAACCCTGCTTTGCAGATGCAGATGTCATGATTTAAGAAATGTGGTAGCTTGTTCGATGGGAGACAATTGTTTAAAGTATAAAGGATTCAAATGAATTGCAGTGTGTCAAGTTTAAAAAAGAACTGATGGGAGATTTGAGATGATAAAGACCGGCATTTACAATCAGATGAATTCTGCTGGTTTATTCATTTAGAACAATGAAGCTTTCTCAAATCATTTGAGAAAAGAAAACCAGGCTGAATATTGTACATGAAATCACAGCAAATTTACAGCAAATATGACTCCTACACTGACTGCTCTTTGATACTGTTATGTTAAACAAAAGGTTGAACTTTCTTTTAAATAAAGTTATTTTGACAGCTTTGAAAGCTGCTCTTCTCTCATTGTAAACTGCATATCTTTTGGTTTTGTGCTGTTTGTCAGACAAACGCATCACTATGAATCCGGGAAGTTGTAATGTTGACTTTGTATCAACTTAACTATTCATTTTTTGTTGAGAGGCATAATTAACAAAGTTGAAGTACAAAGCAACACCTTTTCCACCAAGTGCATCTGATAATAAGTTACAACTCAAAAATTTTTGACACCTGTTTTACCTTTTGACACATCCTCTGCCATGTCCTCTGTTTCCGTTCTTCCATCCTCCATGTTTAGGTATCCTGTCCGGTCTGGTCCAATCCAGTCCACAGCTGTCTGAAGTCCTTATCCAGCTCGAGATGTCTTCGGTCCGCTCCTCTGACTTGCTCGTCTCTTCTGAACAACCCTCTCCTCTGCTGTGATCACTCAGTTTCTCTCCTCCAAAGCATGTGAGTCCTATGATTTCCCTTTTGAACAAAAAGGCCCTTGTCTTCAGAGAGTAGAGGGACAGAAGAGGAAGATCAGGAGGAGAGAGAGACGGACATGTAACAGCCTCATACTGCTGCTAACTCATTAGATCTAAGGAGGCGCGACCTGTTATCAATAAGTATGGTTCACACAGCAGCACTGATCACAGTAAGCTCGAGATGGAAAATCCTGTTATTGCAGGAGATAAAAGTTAAACTATCTGATTGTACCCCCTCTTCAGAGAAGGCCAGTTCCAATAAGTTTCAACGCTTGTTGTAGCTTCAATAAAAATTTGTAAATCAGTTATACTTAATCTACGGCCCACAGGCTAAATATGGCCCCTAATAGGGTGCTACGTGGCCCTCCAACCCTATTACTAATCCACAAACAAAGTGATTCATTTTTTGTACATTTATTATTTGTAGAACAGCATTAAATTGAGCCTTTGAGCCCCTTACAGAGGCCCTGGCTAAGCCCCTAATGTCCTTAAATCCAAGAAACATCATAAAATCCTAGAAATGTCCTTGAAATCCAATAGATGTCCTAAAATCCTAGAAACATGTATGGAGCTGCTGTGACTGGCCCCTGGCCTCCTGTCATTTTGCAAAAGTGGCCCCCAAGCAAAGCAAGTTGAGTATCTCTTATGTAGATAGATGTGAGAGCATGTCTTATCACAAGGGCACATTAACTTTTTTCTGCCCTTCCTTCAACAGATTCATGGATTTGACTTGCTAAAGCTGTGACGTATTGGTTTAACTGTGTGTTAGAGCTACCAATTTTTTTTAAAAAAGCATTGTCAGTGTGTGTTTCTTGGTGACTTGGGGGCAGTTTAACAAGCTGTAAACACAACACTTGTCACTTTATAATGTTGGTGTGACAAACATGTAAAAAAAAATCGTTGCCAATTTCTACATGCAACAGACAAAGCCACATCGATTTGGTATACCAAGGGCAATCTGAAGCTGAAAAATGAAATTTGCCAAAAATTGCGGTTCCTTTAATGGCCACTTGAGGCTGGCTCCAGAAGCTAATAAATCCCCACAGACCCCCATGCTAAAATGCCCAATTTTACAGCAGAAATAAACATGTTTCCAGCCTGGCACAGAAATCAGTTTTGGTCTCTTTGGCTAATTTCAACAGGGGGTTGATTTTTTTTATATAACTCACCTGTTTACATTTTATCAAAGTTACACATATTTACATGTGGGGCCACTTCTGTGAGAGGCACAAGTCAGAGCCACCTCTCGCTGCTCCACACAGCTCCAAACTCTTGTCCAAATACGGTTAGTTCTGACTCCAAAAACTAAGCTGCGATGGCAGATATGCCAAATCCAGGCTTCTTAGAGACAGCATCAAGTGGCCATTCGATGAACTGCAGGTTGTTTGTTTGTTTTTTAATTACTGTATTGGCTTCATTTTTCAGCCTCGGCTCTTGCTGCTTGGTCCATAGTTCACAGAAAAGTGCAACTTTTATTTGGCGGTTGGGTTGATTTAAGTTGAACTGATTAATATAAATCCAATATTCACTCTCTTTTTAGCTCCTTTTTTGGTCTCCACCACTTCTTAAGAAAAATATCTGTATTTTTAGCAGCTAAATGCTTAACTATGTTTACCAGCTCATTGCTAACTCTGTTGTTAGGTGCTGAGCAGGCAGCATACAGCGAGTTTATTTTGTTTGAAATGACGACCTTCTGCTGCTGTAAACTACGAGCAGTGAGAGGAAACCAGAACAGTAAAGTTTTTCAGCTATAAAATGAAAATAATTGGCTGAAAGATGGTGCAAAGCTGTGCAGAGTTGAAAGGAAGTTAAAAGTGATAGTTCCCTGTGGGTTTATCACTACAAGTGAACCCTTTCACAGTGCACAGAGTCATCTGGCCCAGCGTTGATGTAAAAATACTACAGATGCCTGCTGACTTTTAAATCGACTCGTCAAACTGAGGAACATTATGAAGAGTTTCTGCTCAGCTAACACATTTGATGGTCTTTAGAAATGACAGTTCACTCAGAATTGTTGTTTAAAACCTAACATCATCAACAATTTCACTCGGAAATACAGATTTTGTCCACATGTGTATGCATGTGTGTTATCCTGATAATCAATAATCCATGGCTGACAGATGCCTCTGTTTGTGTCTTTGTCCATGTCAGCACCTCACTATGCTGGGAGTCATTTTTTCTGCTTTTGTCTATCTGTCTTCATATCAGCATGTGTCTCTTTGGTTCCTCTTTCTGCGGTGGAGACAATAAAGATCAGAGACAAACATCTGAGCTGCCCCTCACTTCAACAATAAATCTGTGTTTCGAAGGTTACATCATTACCGTCATCTGATTCTGTGGTTACATGTGAGTGTGTGCGAGGAGAGTGTCGACTACTGTGCATTTTGTCTCTGTACAAACAACATGTCTAACTCAATGGTAACTGATTTGGGGTTCAGAGAAAATGATGATCTCCTCCTTGGGGCCTGGAAATCGATTATTTTGAAAGTCATTCAACTATACCAAGAAATCAAAAAATAGTTATTTAACCCTTCTTTTTTTGTTGCACAAGTCTTTTGCGTACTAGACTATGTAACCATGCACATCATTTCCCATCAGCACAGTGTCATTGCATAATTATTCTCAGATAAATATGCCTTGATTTATTAGATTTAATTAACATGATCATCCTTTTTCTACACAGGAACCTCTCCTTCAGATGGAGGAAAGAGCTGTAAAAACGCACGTTTGTTTTCCTAACACAAGGGTTACAGCAGATAATAGGAAAACGGTCAGACAGTGATAATAAGCGAGCGGATGTGTCCTGCGTTCTTGTTCAGAGTCTAATATGATTAGAAACCAGGAACAATGAGGATCACGATGGAGGAAATGTCCTAAGTTTTTCCTTTCTTTTTTTTACAGCTGAAAACATCATTCAGTGTAACATTTTTTATCCCCAATAAACAAGGTGGAGACAAAATATTAACTGTCCAAATAATTCACTGTACAATTACAAGAGCACCATAGTGATGCCTTTATAAAACAGTGCTTCACGATTGGGTAAAATACTATATGACACCAGATTATATTAGGTGTTCTTTTTTTATTTTTTATTTTTTGCTTCCTTTTTACTTGGGGGCAGTTTAACAAGCTGTAAACACAACACTTGTCACTTTATAATGTTGCAAATCCCTCAACATTATTATCAATGACATATTGCCTTAAATATGCACATTTCACGGTTGTGATTTCAATAGCTTGCTCATTTATGAATATATTGACATCAAACCACTTTTTATGTGTCTGTGACATCTTATCATAACTTTCACAGCTGTTAGTTTGTAGAAAGAAAACCCTCAGAAATACCGTTAACATCATTATCAGTGACCTGTTGCCTTAAATATATATAATATGCACATTTTAAGGTTGTGCTTTCATTCAAAATATGATAATATAATAATATTAATGTCATATTGATTAATGTTATATTGCTATATATATATATATATATCATTAGATTAATAATATAATTTAGGATATTTATGCTGTTTAAAAAAAAAAGCCATTTATTGATATACAGCACTTTGGTCAATTCTGTTGTTTTTAAATGTGCTTTATAAATAAGTTTTTGATTGGATTGGATTGGATAATATTAATTATAAAATACTTCAGTGTGTGCACTCCCACGACGTTGACGACGTCTTTAAAACTTTAGGAACTCCTGTTATGCTTTTACATTTGTAAAAACGTCTCCTCCCTCAAGTGTTAGATTATTTTTGTTTTTAATGCCAAAAACACATGATAGTGTCCTGAATGTGCACCTCATCTGACTTGGCAGGTGCACTGCACACACTTTCTTAAAAAAAAAAACACAACTGTTTATAGAAAATGAACGCCTTATTTGAATTGTATACCCTGTAGCAACATCAATCTGTCCACGCTGAATTTGTTAAACATGCTTTTCTGTTATGTCATATAGGCTAAACAAACAGCGTGGGATCAGCTGTGCGCTTCACTGGAGATGCAACCACTTAAAAGATGGGTGAGTGTTCTCTGGCTCCTCCGTTTGTAATATTTAAACAGGAAAAAAACAAGTTTGATAGGCCAATAATAGGGCAGGGGGTCATTATTAGCAATGGTCATTTACAGAAACTTAACGCTTCCATGCGATTTCCCTTCGGACAGCCGCCATAATTACCTTTTTGCAGGTAAATGAGGAGATGTGGCGATAACTTGCACTGCAATCATAGGTGACGGTTGTTTATGGTAAGAGCACGGTGTAAACAATCCCTTCAAGTAAAACAAGTAGTAGCCTTATACTATTTTTGTTAATATTTTACGTCCTTTTTATGTTAAATTAGGATGGGGTGGGTTTCTGGCTGATTATTTTCAACTGTTGTATATATACTCGACGGATTTGTTTTGTCACACTGTGAGCCTTGTGTTCTAAAAACAATGAAAATATGTTGCTTTCTTAGTTTTTTTAAATTCACATTTGTGAATTAAATCGTTCTGTTTTTTTAAATAATAAGAAAAGTCATAATATTTTATAATAAAGGGAAATATGATAATAGAAAAATATATTTTAAAAAATATTTCAAATTCATTTAGCATTAATAAATAAATAGTTAATCCCAAACTCTGCTTTATTGTCCTCTAGTTGGACACCAAACTTCTTCTTTCAAACTACTTCTTTTAAAAATGTAGAAGCATAGTGTATTGATCATTATAAGTCAACCTATATTGGAAAATGTAATTTTCCTTGTGTTTTTTCCTTTTTTTTTTTTTTACCTGCAGGCAAAACTTGGGGGAAAAAAGTTCGCTTATGACTTCCGGTCAGGTGCTTCTCGTCACGTGACGGATTTGAGTTTTGTGTCGTGTAGCTCAGCTGACTGGAGTCAGCTCCCTGCTGCTTTTGTTGTTGTTTTTTGGGTTAGTCTGGGATGCAGTAGACAGTTTTTCGTGGATTGAAACATGCAGCGATACGGGTCGGACACGGAGGGGGACGATACCCCGCTGCTTCGCCGAGGACACGAAGACAAAGTCCAAAGAGGTGAAACAAACAAAATATACGAAGCTAACTTAGCTAGCGTTAGCTAACAACAACGCCGCCCGATGGCGTGATTGTTTTCTGGTAACATATGTCTCAAACTCGCGCTTTTTTCGATGTTTTGTTGGGTAAAAAAGCCGGAAAGCATCAAAGCTTACTTTATTGAGGTGTTTGCCTTTTGGTAGCACTTTGTTCATTTAGCGAGGGCGCATTAATCATAACATAAACAACATTTAATAGAAGTAATCGCGACTAAAATGCCCCAAAACCACCTCAGATATGAATCAACATTGCTATAAACTTTATTTAAACATAAAATTCTTTGTTAATTTAGCCAGTAGCGTCTCTTATATTGCTGATGTTATTTCCATGGTGTTGTATTACAGTGCAGTGTACAGGTATCCGGGTCCTGTGCACAGGGTTCACGCGGATCCTTAAACTCTTAAAAAGGCATCGGATGTATTAATGTAAAGATAAGGCCTTAATTTGTATTAAAATGTCTTAAGTCGGTATTTCGATAGTCTTAGAAATGCTCAGACTTTGCAAGAATTATTTTATGAGTCATTGTTTTTAAATGTAATTTTAAAAAAAATGCAAAGAAAACTCGCCAACAAAAGTATAAAAGTATTTCCCAGTTCTAACTTTTTTACTTGGACTGGGGTGTTTTATGCAGCAGTAATAAATAATTGTCCTTAACCTGAAGTAAAAACATGGTATTTTTTTTTCAATTTTTTTTCTTTTCAATTTTGGTCTTAAATTTAATCCCCACTGACATTAAAACCATCTTAAAAGTCTTAAATCTAACTTGTTTTAAACTGTAGGAACCCTGATAATGATAAAGTTAACATGTACCACAACTATCAGAAAGCTTTTGTTGCAGGGTGCATGTAAATATAAATTTAAAGGCTTTCAAATGCTTTCTTCACATTCTGTGCCTTTGTACACTTGGTGAGATTTTAATTAGCCTGAGTCACGAGTTACGGAAATCTGTCATGAGCTCATATTTCAAGACATACTTACTGTGTACCTGAGATATGAGTCATGTCATGTTTTCATACCAGTGTTGGTTAGGAGATAATGCTTGTTTAACCCTTTGAAACCCGAGCTAACTGGCTTGATTTCTTTCAAAAACATCTGAAAAAGGCAATGAGCAGCAAAAGAAGAAATGACCCAACAATGGCAAAAAAAAGTGTGTGAAAAGTACAAGAAAATTATATGACAATTTGTTTTGAAAAAAAAGGAAAACAAAGAAATGACCTTGAAAATGTCCATTAAAACCATTAAGTTTTTGCAATTTGTTCAACATTTCTTACCCAAGTTGCACATTGCCTGTTTTGAAAGAGGGCTATTAAATTCGCATCATGTGCCACCACAGAGCTCATCAGCCTGTTAGTGTGCATTATGTGTTTAATACAGGTGTGGTTTCATCTTTTCAAACATTTGACCTGACGAAGGTCCAAGCAGGATCCAAATGTTGTCTTAAATAACGTTGTGTGGCATGGAGTAAGTGTGCAGGCGTGACCCTTTTCCTAATTGCCTTTTCCCCAATGTTTTTGAAAGTTTTAATACTTGTGAAAGGCATCTGAAAGTGGCACAAGAAAACTGATCATTTCAGGTTTCAAAGGGTTAAAGTCGTGCAACTTCTGAGCATGAAAGATGTGGCTCTAAGAAACAGTGTGTGTTTGTGTACAGGTGTATTGAGGAATCAGCAGGGCAGTTTTTTCTTGTTTAAACAAATATTGTTTTCCATGTAAACATGACAACCTGCCAGATAACGACACTGAAGTTTGTTGTTTGTCTTTTATAGAAGAGAACAGGTGAGTTAAACAGTAACAGTGGTTAACATAATGACAGTCATATCTTTAAGTTGTTGCACCTTATGACTTACTATACAGCCAGGTTCAGTGATGGAAGTAAGTGGGACAAGACATGCAATTAAGACACAAAAATGAAGCACTGAGACAACTGCTTATTCTGCTGCATGACAGGAAATGAATCGGTTAGAACTTTCTTCAAAGATTTACCGTCAGTGATAAAGTTAATATCTGTATTACTCTTGCAGTTTACAACATGGATTAGTTTGATGTTTTTTTTAAGGGTAGACCCATGTTGGTTTTTCAGGGCCGATATTAGTTATTATAGTTAATGAGACCGATAACAGATGTTAGTAACCGATATGCATTTACAATAAAATGAAATTCGTTCTGTCAATATTGAACATTTGGAATATAGCAAACTCCAACACATAACTTAGTTTAGCAGCTTTTTTATAAAGTCAAATGAAAATTTGAATACAAAAATAAAAAATAGATAAACTCCCTCAGATTTTACAAACTAAAAGTTTCTCCCATGCTGGCACCGTCTTTGCAATTTTTTCAATAAATTTTATCAGCAATTATTAAAATAAAACGCTGATACAGATAATCAGCAAAATGCCAAATGTTGGCCCCGATAATTGGGGGGCAACATTTGTCTGATAATCTGTTGAACTCTATTTTTTTACACAATAATAAAGTTAAACTATTTATTTTTTGGCTGCAGATTTAAGAAAGCAAAGAGGTCTCAAGATAAAACTTCATGCTCAAGGAACTTGTGACCAGCATTTACTCTCTCTTTGGCATTTTCTAAATGATTCATTTAATGATTTAGGAAATTGTAGCTGCAATCTACGTTACACTTGATGAGTTATGATTACAGAGTTCCCACAGTCATGGAAAAACTGGAAAAGTAATTGAATTTCTAAATTGTTTTCCAGGCAAAAGTTTCCACAACAGTATAGATAAATTCTGAGGTTAAAAACAACAAACAAAAAAAAATCCAGGTTATTTATTTATTTATTGTATGTCTTTTCTGTACGGTGAAAGAATAGAAAACTAGACTCGTGCTGCACTGCTTAACTAACCAAGGTCTCACTGCTGTTTCTGTCTCTTCCTCATCCTGCAGCCCCAGCATGCTGTTCGTCACGGTATGGCCTGGCGCTGCTGTCCTCATTTGGCTTCTTCGTGGTCTACTCCTTGCGGGTAAACCTCAGTGTTGCCATGGTGGACATGCTTAACAACACCCAGCACCACAGCACCAACCACAGCGGCTCAGTGTGTCCTGCTCATGGCAACCCTCCTCCACGGCCCAGAAAAAACCACACGGTGAGCGCGAACGTGACCGTGGCTGATTAAGAAGAATGATAAAAACTGGTTGAACTGTTAAATGCATGCTGGGAGTGATTCAGTCCCACATAGGTGCATTTCCTTGATATGTTGAGTCTGTTTTGCCAAATAACACCAAGAGTTGAATTTTACTTGCACAATATAACTATATTAAATGAAATCCACTTTATCTGTAAACAGTGAGTATAAAGGCCAACTACTACAGCAGCAAAAACAGTGAGTCAATTAATCATTTTCAAAAACGGTTGGACTTTCAGTGTGTGATTTCACTCATTGTGTGTTCCTTGAGGGAGATTTTATAAACATGTTGTATTAATAAAGATTTGAAGGTGAAACCTGTTGGCTCAGTGGATAGAGCAGGTGCCTCATGTTTAGAGGCCACAGGTTCAATTCCAGCTTCAGCCCTTTGCAGCATGTCATCCCCTCTCTTTCCCCCCCCTTACACACTCGTGCTGTCCTATCTATTAAAGAAAAAAACGCCTTAAAAATATCTTAAAAAACAAAAAAGAAAGATTTGAAGGCTGAAAGAGTCAGGCCAAGTACACCTATTTCAGTCATACAAACACGTGTTTCTGGCTTTAAAATGCCTCTTTGGAAAACAATGGTTAGTGCTACGGTTGTATTTTTCCATATTTGTCTGCTGTTTGTGGAAAAAAAATTAAACGTGACAGGCTTGTGTGAATCAGGAGACCAGAGTAGACATCTGATAATCAGCAGTTTGTCTTTGACGCAGAAAAACATGAACTCTTGGTCAACCTTCATTTTGCTGAACAATAGAATAAACTTGATGAGCCTCAGTTGAGCTTACTTAAATATATATTTACTACAACACACGTGATCATAGAAGCTTTTGGCAAAGCGCACCGAAAACTTAAAGTAACAGAACTATGATTCAGCTGTATATAAAGCTCTGTTTAACATTGAAGTCCGAAAATCTACCATTTCCCCTTCTTACAGTATCTTCACCTGGAGCCTCCTCACCTGCCTGCATGCAGACAGTGAAGGACTCTGAGGTCTATGTAAATATCTAAACCATTAACATGGACCAATCACACACCTTCATTCAGTTATTATCCACATTGACATTCAGATACTTTCATATTGCTAATTTTTCCATGATGGTCTTAAAAAAAATAAGCTCATGCAACAGTTTTCTGTACTGATGCACAACTGTAGCTATTTCTCTGAGTTTTTTGCCTTGTATGACACAGTAACATCAGAAATTCCCGTGCCACCATGTTTAGAAAAAGTCACAATTTACTGGAATACGAACTGTTTTGACATTTATACTATAACATTAATAACTGAGTATAAAAAACGTACCTGCCGTTGATTTAATTGTCAATTTATCCATGAACAAAACACTGCTGCAATCATCTAGACGTGCTTTTGTATCAATAAAATAGGTTGGCTGAGGAGTGCTACTTCACAAATGTAGGTTACCAAAACAGGTGTTCTTTGGATCCAAGGACCAAACCAAAATATAGCAATGCATGCTGTTTTGCAAAAGTTAAATGGCTTTACAGGTACAGTCTTCATCAGGGCATGTACCTTTTTTTTTGTATATTGACAAAAGTAACAACAAGTCTAGCCTCTCCCCCCTTTTCTGGTGCTTTTGTATTATTTTACAACAGTTTTGCAAAAATGCTGTTATTTTCTTTAGTTCAAAGATGACATAAAAATGCTAAGAGTCTGCAGTGTCGGTGGCTGAGTGGATAAAGAAAGCACTCCATGAATAAAGGCAGTGTCCTTGCTGCAGCAGCCTCAGGTTCGACTCCCACTCAAGGCCCTTTGCAGCATGTTGTCCCCACTCTCTCTCCCCCTTTCATGCTATTGATCTCTCCTATCTAATAAAGGCTAAAATGCCAAAAAAAATCTTTAAAAAGAATGCTAAGAGTCCACAGCTGAAATCTTGGCTTTACTTACTGTGTGTTATTGCATATGTGTGTAAGCTTTAAAACAAGACAGTTGGAAAAAGAGGAACATAACAGTAAAGAGAAAGCATCAGACACATCCAAAAAATACACAGACTGATTAACAAAAACTCATGCACATGTACACATGAGGCATAAATGCTAAGTCTGTAATGTACGTCTTCATAATATTTGATTTAGCTTAATTCCTAATAAAACTCTCTATAACTCGTCCTCTCACAGGCCAGTGTGTACGACTGGAACTCGGAGACACAGGGCTGGATCCTCAGCTCCTTCTTCTACGGCTACATCCTGACACAGGTCCCTGGGGGCTACCTGGCCGGCCGCTATGGACCCAAGTGGCTGATGGGATTGGGGATCTTGGGAACTGTCATTTTTACACTGCTCACCCCTGTGGCTGCTGACCTGGGTGCAAGCTACCTCATCGCTGTCAGGGTGCTGGAAGGGATCGGCGAGGTGGGCTGTTTGATTCTGACATAGAGACAGAGGGACACTGACAGACGAGTTTAAATTATTTGTTGTTTGTACCAGAAGCATCAGCTGCACTGCAGCCAAATATAAAATAGTGGCTTTAAAATGTGTCTCTGAGCACCTATAATCAAGTGAGTGAGTGTTAATACTAAAATCTTAATAGAGTTGAGGACAGACAGCCAGAAACACTAGATGAAGAGACGGTTTACATGGATAAAAAGGTGGATAATTGATTGTTCCTGAGTTTTATTTGTGTTTGTTTTCAGGGAGTGACGTTCCCTGCAATGTACACCATGTGGGCAGCGTGGGCGCCACCGCTGGAGAGGAGCCGGCTTCTCACTATTTCCTACATCGGTAAGACACGCAAACACAAGGGGTACAGTAACACAAAGAAATACATTTCTATGTACACAAAACAGTGTAAATATAGGATGGTTTTTTACAAAATAATTTAAGTTTGGTAGTGATATTTGCAACCCAATCACCAGAAAAAAAATGTTGGTATTGTACATTTCTGCAAACCACAAGACCCTTACATTTGCACATTATTATGTAGCGGCTGCACTGAAACTTTACATAGTACTGTGTTTCACTTAAAATACCAGTTTTAGGGGCAGAATCCCTGCAGAAAACCTCTGATGTCTCTATTTAAAACAGCCACTTTCTGTGCCAATATCCCGATAGGAAAGCAGGGATATCTCTGTAAAAAACAACTGCTCTTTGTGGCACTATTCCTGCCTACAGATTACTGCAGAACACCTACATTTGGTGCCTGAAAAGGAGGTGGAAACACAGTAATGACTCGCCAAAACATAACCGCTTTTGTTGTTTGTTGGTCTCGAACATTGATCTGCAGCTTGGTAGGCATCTTGCCTTTGTGATACACCATCCACCTTTTGACGACAAGATCAGCTCATATATTATGTCACTTTAGAAACGATAGTATGATCTGTATGAAATATGCAAGAATAATGTTTTTGTATTATGCAGAAAAATATAAAGCCATCATTTTCTTCTGGTGGCTGTGCTGCTATTTTAACAGTCAATTAGTTATTGTAAATTAAGCCAAAGAAATCACTATAATCGATTAGGTGATTTAACAAACAAAGATGCCAAATAATTTGCAGCTTTTAGACAATTCGACAGACAAACTTTGACGACATTTCCACTATTTTCTAACACTTTATTGACTGAAAAATGAATCAGTCATTTAAAAAAAAACAATCAGATTAACCAATAGTGACAATAATCACTAACTGCATCCCTGTCTTTAGGCACTGTGAAACTTTCACTGATGTCTCACCCTAACACTGTTTACCTAAGGGGTTGGACTTCGCCACCTTTTGCACGGCATCATCTGTCATAATTGTTATTATTGACTTGTCTCTCTCTGTATACTCATCATTCAGTAGCTACACTGTTTGCATTCAGACAGCTGTGAGTTACAGATGTTTGTCTTTCTCTTCCACTCCAGGAGCCCAGCTGGGGACAGTGATAGCTCTTCCTTTGTCTGGTGAAATCTGTTTCTACCTGGACTGGACCTACGTTTTCTATATATTCGGTAATAACCCCAGGGTGTCACTAGTGGAGGGACGGGGAGACGTTGTTTTGTTTTCTCACAGTGATGATGAGCTCCACCCTGTTAGAGGGAATCAAGTTTGTGTGCATTACAACAGCTACTCTGTGGTTAAGCATTAGCCTCTCTCAACCTTAGTATGTCTCATTTTATTTTGATGTATTGGTTTATTTCTGAGTCACATTTCACACATTTCCTGTTCACTTGTTAGCACAGTAGCCTCTAAGCATTGTGCTGTAGGCCATGTTGTCATTGCATTGCTGTTTTTGCATAGACATCAAAATAAAGCCCCATTTGCACTGGCCTGGTCTTGAAAGTGCTGTCATGAATAAGTTATGGAAATTTTGCATCATAGGAACACATGGAACCCTGTACTTAAAAAAAAAAACCTTTATTGAATTAACATATCAGCTGAGTCTCATCGTGTCTGATTGGTAAAGTGCACACGATGTAATGTCCAACAAAAATGTTGACCGTCATGCTTATAGAAGGATATTTCTTTAACCTCAAGTGGCCTCTCCATTGATTAGTCACTGATGTTTTCCTTCAACACTGATCCACAGCAGTGTTTGTTTTTTAAAGTGTCAGACAAGCTGCTTCCAGTGTCTGTTCCTTTGTTCCTCTTTGGTCCGTGGAAACGATGATTTAGCAAGTTAAAGAGAAAAATGTGCTCACAGATGGAACCACTGCAGAAGTTCCACGTTATGTTCCTGCTTATTTTCCTGGTAAACTACTAACACTACCACAAATTATCTCCATCTGTAAACCACTGGACAGATGTTCGTGTTAACACATGTTATTCTTCAGGTGAAGCAGATGTAATGAGTTGCTCAGACCGTAGTTCACTTTCAGGACAGACCACCAAAACAAAACTTCTGAAAACATCATCATAATCCGCGTAGCTGTTGACACATACAGTCTTTAATGTGGTGAAGTATTTATGCTGTATAAATGTTGACCTTCGGTAAAATGTGCTCACTTGTTTGTGTGTGCAGGTGCTGTTGGCCTGGTGTGGTTCGTCTTGTGGACCTTCCTCGTCTTTGACAGTCCAAACACACACCCACGGATATCAGAGCAGGAGAGACTCTACATCACTACCTCACTCAAGAACGAGGTAACAACACAAACCAGGCAGTCTGTGCTGTATGTTCTCAATTAAAAAATATAAAACGAGGTTTCATAGAGTCAGGGAACGATTTTTTTTTTTTAAATTCACCTTATACATGTATAGGTGCTGTAATGGAGGACCTAGGCATGTTGACGTTCTTGAACAATTTTGCCAGAGAGAAAGTCATGGTCAGAATTACCAAAAAGGTGCTTTAATGCAGTTTCTTTACAGCAAGACAAGTTTATACATGTAGCACATTTCAGCAACAAAGTGCTTTACATAAAACATCAAGACAACATGCAAAAGAAACACATAAGTAAAGGGCATTTAAATACAATGTACAATAAGAAATATTTCATTTAATAAAAGGTGAAAAGAAAAGGTTTTCATCTTGATTGTAAAGTACAGAGTTGCAGAGGACCTGCAGTTTTCTGGGATTTTGTAAAATATGGTGCATAAAAACTGAACGCTGTTTCTCCATGTTTAGTTTTGACTCGGGACCCTGGATGGTTCATAATGTAGCAGAAAATCTGAAATGATTTTTTTCCTTTGCTTTGTACAATTAAGCATTTTATAAACCAAGAGTAGTATTTTGAAATGAATTACTTGATGGACAGGAAACCAGCGTTAAGACCTCAAGATTTTAGCGATGTTATCCACTTTCTTGGGTCTGTGAGCTAAGCTTGTAGTTTCTCAGAAATCTGAATATACAGACAGGTTATTTTATGAAAAGTGATTTAAATGTTTATTGGACTGATACATTTTGACTTGCATTGCTAACATGGATTTAGGTCCCAAGTGTGTAACAAATATTATTCCCAGAAAAAGACAAAAGTAGAAATTAAGACATATATAGAAAGGCACGGAAAAAATGAGTTGTGATTTTTCTTCTGTTTTTTCTATGTAATTGTAACAGAGGATTAGATCCCACGTTGCCATTTTGGCACAGCGTACTGTTCTTCACTCTATTAAGACAGTAGTAGAGACAGTAGCTGCAGAGTGCTTTCAGGCATTTCCGGTCCAAGACAGTCATCAGATACTAATGTTGCATAATCTGAGTGTATTGCAGCATTTTATTCTCTTATCTGTCTTACTCAGCTGTTCAGTCACAACGCTCGCCATGACTCTGCAGTTCATGATGACATTCACACGCTCATGACTCTTAACACCTATATGCCTTTGAAGGCAGCGTGACAAAGTAAAGTAAAGTATAACTGTAGGATTATTTCCAGCTTGTTGCATCTAATTTCTGTGTTTTAAATCATTAACCAAACAGGAACACAGCATTATGCAATAAGTGTAAATAAAGAAATGTGTAATAAGATCTGTAAGGTGCAATCATTTTTTATTTCACTGTCTTCACAACAATATTTTGCGCAATATTTCTATTTCATCTGTAGCAGTCCTCTGTGCAATTACTCTTCTTCCAGCTCTTGCATGTAGACATTGTATATATTCTATACATTGTTATTGCTATTCTTATATCTCAACATAATTATATTTTTATATTTTTAACTTACATACTAGTTTTATACATTGGTATGTAGCATAAGGCACAGTTTTATATTTTGAACACTAAATTCTCAGCACATTATCCACATTATAATTTAATTTATAATATGGAACAACTAATTTTAAACAAAGTTGGAAGTAAAATTAATCATAGTCGAGCAAAAAATAATCACATATGTGTCTATTATTAATGGTGGATGGCTGCATTATTTTCTGCTTCCCATGTGTCCCAGCTGTCCTCCTCAGCAAGCAACATCCCCTGGCGATCCATAGTGACGTCCACACCACTGTTGGCCATCGTTGTGGCTCACTTCTCCTACAACTGGACCTTCTACACCCTCCTCACCCTGCTGCCAACCTACATGAAGGACATACTGGGGTTCAGCATACAGGAGGTGAGGTCAACTTCACAAATTCACTGATACTCAGAGGATCAATGGCAAACACTAATAGAAAGAGTCCAATGTGTGTGGATTAACAAGTAAAAATGTGTGCACTCAAAGACAAAAATATGCATACGCATTGTTTTCATCAGACCTATAAAGCCGTGCATACGCCTGATTCTTTTTGATAAAGCCCAGTCTTTGTGGCCCTGGGTGTGTGTGCACAATTTACACACCCACAGTTTGCCATAAATGGATGAAGACAGACCTTAAACATATGTTTGCATATTGATGCTTCTGCCTGTCCACTTTATTACATCAGTAAATGAAAAATAAGGTAAAGAAAGTGCCATGTCACCGATTATGTCACCTTGGCAAAGCTACCACTTGGTGCCAGAGCAGCTCTTATTATGCACGTTTGTAGATACATGTAGTGTCCGTACCACTAACTTATCATATTTCTGCCAACCATCATCACTAAAGTCTCTGTCATTGTTCTTATGAAACGTCAGGATGATGATCGGTGATTCATTCGTAATACTCATGCTGACACTGGCTTTACAAAGTGCTTCAAAAGTTAGGATCAAATTCAAATCATTTACAGGGAGATAATGGCTTAAATGTCAGTCTAGATATTAAAAAAACATGAAACTAATGACTCTTAACAATTTCAAACTTTATAATGCACCTTTGACATTTTACAAAACGCTGTGTAGTCTACAAAATGCTAAAAATACTAAAATTGTTATCCATCTTTCATCTTATATTTTATCTCTACCTCATATCACCGGCTGGTATCTCAGCTAAAAACACGTGTACACGTGCTCTATAAAATACATTATGTACACACATTCTCACCGCTCATTCTTCCTTTATTAATACCAGTTAATGTTTGGGAAAGAGTATGCATGTTTGGTTTTTTGTGCTTATGCAGCAGTCATACATCTGGCCCCAGTCTTAGAAGATATTTGTCAGTAAGTGTATATAAGTCATAAAAATGTAACTAACTGAAGTAAAAATAGACAAGGGAGTTAAGTGGGTAAACCAAAACATGAAATTACAACACCAACATGTGCATAATAACCAATCATGAAAATATTCACATTATGAGTTATTGTCTGCTGTCCACAATAGAACGGGATGCTGTCAGCTCTTCCTTACATCGGCTGCGCTGTGATGGCCGTGCTGAGTGGCCAGCTTGCTGATTACCTGCGCGAAACCCGCCACTACCGCACCGTCATTGTCAGGAAGTCCTTCAGCATTGTTGGTAAGAAATGACAATATCATAATTATTTTAGGTTGTGAAACTGACAACATGCTCTTGACTTCCAAATGCACCACCTCTGCTACTTCTGAAGACTGTTTATTGTTTTTTTGCAGGAATGATCGGACCAGCGGTGTTCCTGGTGGCAGCAGGATACACAGGCTGCAACTACACTTTGGCTGTGACCTTCCTCACCATCTCGTCTGCTCTGGGCGGAGTTTCGGCTTCTGGCTTCAACATCAACCACCTTGACATTGCGCCTTCGTAAGACTGACCAACCTCTATCACCAATGTGACTTTATAAATACAACAGAGAGATTCTGCACAAGATGCAGGAAAACCAAACCTAAAAGCCTAAAACTTACAAGAAAAACAAAAAAAAAAAGTTATAATATTTATTTTTTGCACCCTCCCCACAGTCACTAATACTAAGTGTAATCTTGTATCACAATTTTCATCTTATATATTTAAGAATCTGAATTTTGCAATGATAAAATGGGTAATTTTTTTGTAGCCTTAATTGTACGTCCTGAAAAAGCACAGGAATGTTTTTTCTTACATTTATTCAGACACAATGATCAGCGTAGCAGTAAACTTCAGGAATCTGATTATACACATGCTCAGGATCTTCTTCCAGGTGTAAGATGAAGGTAATTCAAGAGTTAATACCTACTCTGGATCTCTAACAGTCAGTGTGCTTGTGTTTGCAGGTATGCTGGTATTCTCCTGGGAATCACCAACACCTTTGCCACCATTCCTGGCATGGTGGGACCAATCATAGGAAGCGCACTCACCACACATGTAAGGAACTCTTGTACATAATCACTTTTATTATTAACCATTCTGCACAGCGGGTTTGATTTTGTAAAATTTAACAGAGTAGTAACTGTTTTTTTCGAAAGGTCCAGACACCCTGAAACCTGAATCGACATCAGCTTTCTTGCGCTGTGTTCAGTTGCCTTTTACAAGCTATTGCACCCTTTGAAACCGGAGCGAATTGGTTTGATTTCTTTCAAAAACACGAGGGAAAAGGCCATTAATTCAATTGCAATAAACTAGTAAAGACAAGAAAGTTACCTAGAGATTAGTTTTGAAAAAGGGATGAGGACAATCGAAAAAATGTTTTAAAAAGCAAGAAAAAATGTTTCAAAAGAATTATATTTATAATTATTATAATTTCATATTTAAAAGTATGTTATACAAATCAGTTAAACAATGAAAGATCAGGAAATCACTCCGATTAGATTTTTTTTCCAACAAAAAAATAAATAAAAAATCAGAGTGCTGTCCTTATTGTTGCTTCATTGTTACTTGCTTTTACTTGAGGATTCACAGCCCGGTTCATATATTATATTCATATTTCTTTCCTTTTTGTTTTATTTTGTCTTTTACCTTTCCTTTCTTTTCTTTTTTATTTTCAGGTGATTTTTTTATGTATATATTTTTGTTACTAATTTCTTGCTGAGTTTTGGGCCATGACATTTAATGTTGCTCATT
This sequence comes from Plectropomus leopardus, assembly GCF_026936395.1. Lineage (NCBI taxonomy): Eukaryota > Metazoa > Chordata > Actinopteri > Perciformes > Serranidae > Plectropomus > Plectropomus leopardus. The sequence continues at coordinate 8,026,053 of NC_142188.1, read as the reverse complement.
ACCTTCCTCCAATGTTTTTGAAAGTAATAAAACCAATTCGCTCAGGTTTCAAAGGGTTAAACACCTCTTCCAGTCTCATATCAACCACGCTGATGGTTACCAGTATGCAGTATGCTCTTTCTTGCTTTCTAACAGAGGTCACTCCAGGTGTCCTGACCTCAGGTGTCCCTTACCAAACAGATGGTGTCCTTACCTGGCTTTTTCCTTTCTAATTGGTTTATTCCGTGTTTATTCAGCACAGGATTAGCATGTAAACATTTGTCCTCCAGGGGGCGTCCATAGCTCTGTGAGAAAAGCAACTCAGTCATTATCAGAGTGTTTTTGTCTGGCTCGATCGTGTATACATTAATATTGTTACTTTCTTTGTTATTATTTCCTTTACAAAGAGAATAGAAGCACTATCAGAGCACTATATTGTAAAATGGGGAGACATGAAACCATGCAGTCACTGTCGTTGTAATTAGCAGATTATAGATTTTGACCTCAGGCCGCCGCCACACAGTTGAGGACAAACAGTTTATTTGTCAAATAATCAAACTGTGTTGTTATTCAACAATGGCAACCAGGTTAAGATTTAAAAAGTCAATGAATCACATCATACATTAAGTTATTGAAAAAATACAGATATATATATATATCTTTTTTACACATATAAATGTAACAATGAAAGATCGTGACAGCACCCTCATTTGATTTTTTTTTAATATTTCCACCAAAAAAACCAAATTGGAGTACTGTCTTGATCTTTGCTTAATTGTTACTTTCATTGAATATTCAGGGCCCAGCATAAAAATTTTTAATCATGAGTGAGTGCTTTGAATTTTATTTTATTTTTACACAAAGAAACGTATATGTATTTTTTTTTATTTTCAGCAGTTGTTTTCCATGTCTTATTCTTTCTTCTTTTTTTGTTTAATTTCTTACTTTTTTTTAGTTTTCAGGTGATTTTCTCATGATTTTTTTGTTACTAATTTCTTGCTAATTTTTGGGCCATGTCTTGTAATGTTGCTCATTACCTTCTATATATATCTCTCTCTTTATTGCCAATATTATTGCTAATCCAAGATGCAACAAATTGTAAAATGTTGACCCTGTTAAGCTGTGTAAATATTGTTATCCTGAGCACTTTTACAGAATGCACCAGATAATGAGCTAAATCATTAATGACATACTTCTGCAATGAAGGTGAAGCCTTTTTAAAAATGTAAATACTAATTATTAATTTTTCTGATTGTCCTGTAGAAAGTCATAGAAGAATGGCAGATGGTTTTCTACATCGCCGCTGCCATCAACCTGTTCGGAGCGGTCTTCTACACTGTGTTCGGCCAAGGAACAGTGCAGCCGTGGGCCGTCCACACGTCCTACTCTCATGGAGACTGAGGCTGAGGACACTTGTCTGTTTGATAAATCAGATGGACAGGTATCAATCACTGGCATAACTCAACGGGTAATCAGCGAGAGATGCGTTCCAACCGCGCTGACTATTCTCAAAGTGCGGCTTACTAACAGTGAGTAACAGCCATAACACCCTGAGGACATTATTACTGTGACTGTGGGCACTCGAGAGTCACACAAACCCACAGTCACAGCAATAACAAAGAAGATTACAATTTTAGTGAGGTGAATATTTCTCAGAGGCAAAAATAATCATTGAGCCACAGTAAATAGCTCTTAATAAGTGTCAGAGGAAGCTGTTATTATAAACTAAGCACTCTTGTCACCAACTAAAAAAAGGGAATGTAGCCAGTTCATTAGACAGCTGCAGGTTATCTAAACCTTGTTAATAGTCACGCATTAAGGTAAATAAGCTATGGAAGACAAATCATCTCAATATACTTCCTTTTTGGTGTTCAGGTTAACCAGTTAGCCACCGTCTTAGACTTAATTGTTATTTCTGCCTCCCGAGCACTTAAAAGTTTTCTAGCCCAAAATGCCACAGAGAACCCTTTTTAAGTTTTATTGCCACGTTAAGAGTCGACACCCTCGAGAAGGATGTTTTCTTTCACTTGTGTTGGTTAAGTTTGGGATAACACAAAATGTGAAACTTAAACTGAGTGCCAATTAGTTTTAAAGTGTTTAAAGGAATACTTCACCCCCAAATGGCCATTTGTATGAATTACTCACCTCTGTTACGTTGGATGTAGATAATGCTGCTTTTTCCCAAATGTCTGTGATGAACGAGAATCCAATTACCGAACTTGGTACTTTTAAGGGCACCAACAAAATGGAGTCAGCACTGGCAAATACTGATTTACAGTAAGGTACAAATTTTGGTACCTGAGGGGGCATCTGGGTTCAGATAGGAGGCAGAAGCGCCCTGAAGCCAGGAAGCTCTGTGGCTTCACACAGTGATAGTTTCAGCATTTAGTCTATTATCTTTTCTTTTTCTTTTCTTCTAGAGACAGAAGACTCTACTTGTGATTAGAGCAGAGAGAGAGCGAGACTATGTTACCTCTGTAACTTGTTCAGAAATTACATTTCTGCAGAGAGAATAAAGGTACAAATACTGAATTTCAGATAACAGTATCAGTTCAAATGTAAATGGTACCCAAACCTAGCAACCACATTTAACAACACCAAACTCCACATCAAAACATCTTTACAAGTCTCATTTATCCAGTCGTATGCTCATAACTTCCAAACAGCCCTTTCCGAACTGAACGGAAGATGGAAAAAACCCAGTAATTTTACCTCACTGAACACTGGAGCTGCTGCTCTACAGCTGCCTCCATCTGTTAGTTTGTGTTATTGTGTGACTTCTGTGTTTTAAAGGGTTAATTTGGACTCACCAAAGCCACACAATACCACAAACAATAACCAAGAACAACAGCTTCTGTGTTTAGTCAGGTAAAATAACTGTTTTTGTCAATGGAGTGTGGCTTGGAAGAGTTTAGTGAGAATGGAGGTGTTTGGGAAGTACAATCGTGTGAATGAAATTTGAATTATACTGCAGGAGTTTTCATGTTTTGATATAGTTTTGCTGTTGTCATCAAAACTTTTGGATTCTTCATTCACTGCAGGCATGCGAGAAAAAGTTGTCTTCACGAATTCAGTATAACACGTGGTGAGTAACTGATGTACAAATGGTCATTAGGAGGGTGAAACATTTCCTTCAGTGGTTTGGTCCCAAACTAGACGCACACATTTGAAATCGTCTTTCCTGAGAGAACTTTGTGACCGCAAAGCACGCACAAACACTGGTTTGAGAAAATGCCTTAAAGTGAAGCCTCTTTTAATTAATTTTAAAGCTCTTTATCATTAATGGGATAGCAAAAGGACCTTTTTTTATATTTACTTGTTATATGTTGCTGTAAGGGATTTTATGTGCACAACAATATGTATTGTCTTTTCAGGTTTTGTCCACTAGGCACCTCTTTCAGTTTAGGTAGCAGCACTTCACTAATGCATGTGGAAAGCACGGGTCATGATATTTTCTATCTATAACACTAAAAAGATGTTTAGCTCTTAATGAAGAATAAGAAAAAAAAAGTGCTTAAAGAGGTTTCTGGTGGACACATAGCCTTACTTTACTCACAGGATTTGCACTTTGTGTGTCAATGCTCAGGTACCTTATGTCTAACAAGGATTGAAAAGGATGTTTGACTACTTTTTACAGATTAGTTGATCTGCCACATTGAGGTATGTGTCCTCAATTTTTAAGCGGCAACTGAATTAGATTGCATTTTGAAATTATTTCACATAGCACAGTTAACTTAAAACATGGCTTGTGGTAATTCTTTACCTTAACTTTAACCTTTTCCACAAAGTTTGCACTCTACCATATAATAGTCTATGTACATAAATGTCTATGTAAATCAAAATCAAGCCACAAGGAAACTATAATTTCTGTCAACATGTAGCATCATCCCAATTTAAGATGCACTGCCTTATTACAGTAGCTCAAACGGGTTCTGACTATTTAGGACTGTATCGTTCCCATTAAGGGTTTCTCTATTTACAGCTTTTTTATTATTTCTTTTTTACGTTCAGTGTCTATATACAGAGAATGAAGGGATTTTTGTATGTGTATATTACAGTACATATACAGTATATAAAGTATGTACACCACCTTTACTGAGAGGGTAATCATTGTAAGCTTTCAGTCTGGAAACATTCCAGAAACATGTCTTAGGTCACTGTTATGTATTGTAAAAACTTCATTATATACAGCTATGCTCAAATCTGATATTGTGTTGGGTTATTATTTCAATATATATAACCTCTAACTGTCACAACTAACTAAAGGAATAATGTGCTTTTCATTATTGCAGTTCTGATTTTGTCTTTGAGTACTGAGAAAAAAAAAAAACCTCTATCTGGACTATTAATTACCTTAAATGGACAGTTCACCCTAAAATCAAAAATACACGTTTTCCCTCTTACCTGTAGTGCTATTTATCAGTCTAGAGTGTTTTGGTGTGAGCTGCAGAGTGTTGGAGATATCGGCAGACATCTCTACAGCTGATATCTCCAACACTAAACAAATCACACCAAACTATCTAGATTATAAAATATATACTTTGGAATTTGAATTTGTGTATTTTTGAATACTTTATAAAATCTCACATAACTCATAATACATTGCAATGAAGTAACTTTAAATTGCTACATACTAACACTAATGTTTTGAACCAAGAAACAGAAAAGTGACACAAACTGCAAAATATACAAATACACAATTTCAAAACCACACACACTAGCCTTATGCAACGTCTTATGGCATGAATTCTTCTTAAATGTACTCCTGAAGTAGTACCCCCTGAAGAAAAGACTAAAAAAAGACTTTCTGTTAGTCAGCAGGAAAATCTCACATCACTCATTAGATACTGTAATAAAGTAACTTTATATTGATACACACTAACAAAAATGTTCAGGAACAAAAAACGGCCAGTGACACAAACTGCAAATAGATATACAATTTCAAAACCACACACACTAGCCTTGTGCAACTCCTTATATCTGGTATAAATTCCTCTTACATGTGCTACTGAGGTATTATCCCTAGTGAAAAAAAAATAAAAAAATAAAAAATAAAAAGCCTGTTAGTCAGCAGTGACCCTACCTTCAGAAATATTTTATAAAATCTCACACCATTCATAATACACTTTAATAAAGTAACCCAAACTGTTAAATACTAACAGCCAGTGACACAAACTGCAAAATAGCCAAAAACAGAGATAAGAGCAAAAATAGTAAGATAATAGTTGTTAAATCTCACTCCCTTTACACACAACAAAGCGAGCATTTTATGCAGATCGTCACTCTTTTGGAAACAGACTCACCTACAGCACACACATTAATCCAACTCTGCTCTGGCTGAGTCATAACTACAAACACAAATATTCCCATATGGGCTGAACAGGGAACAACATGATCTTACCAAATGCTATTTTTAGAAATACTCGATAATGCATTTTGACATACATGTTGCTCAAAAGATCTACAGAAGCCAATAGATTCAGACATTTACGATTAGAAAAGACCCTTTCAGAACATGACAGCATCATTTCATAAGCACTGTATGTTTACCTAGAGATTATTCTTCCTTAGTGTTTGCCTCTTGTGATAATTAGCAGACAGACCTGCAGACAGACGCACTGCAGAGAAGTCAAGGGATTCGGGGTTAAGTTTAATCCAACTAGGGAGCGTCTGGAAAGGTGAGCGCTGCACCTGCTGCGCGTGACAAATGCTGCTCCTTTCGTTTGCTCCCCAACTGACCTCACACAGCCCAAACCATCCCTGAAACACAGATAAATATAGACAAAATTTTCCAGTCACGGTATCTAGTATCTCTCTACTGACCCGCTTCAGTTATTAGATTTGTCTCAGCAGTTCATGGTGCGATTTTCCACTTGAATTATTTTCTACAACGTCAGTTCTTGCAGATATGAGCCTGCAAACAAACAAAAGCACGCCTCTCAGTCCTTTGAAACCAGTTTTATTGTGCTGCATTCAGACATTTTTTACAAGCATTTATACCCCTGAAACATTAGCAAATTGGTTTGATTTCTTTCGAAAACAAAGAAAAAACAGCAATTTGGCAAGAAATGTCATGCAAAATGCAGGAAAGTTGTCAAAGGTGAACTGTTTTCTTTCTATTTTTGCAATTTCTCGGATAATTTTCTTTTAACCTTTTACTTATTTTGGGTTTCTTGTTGAGAGCCTCATTGCCTTTTTCTTTGTCTTTGAATGAAATCACGCTAATTTGCTCAAGTTGCAAAGGGTTAAGGGTAATTACATCTGTCTACTCTTTGTTAACCTCCATTTAAAGCCACAAATTATTAATTTAAAAACAAGGTTTACAAGGGCACACAAATGTACTGAGAACAAATCGCAGTTTCTCGTCTCTTTTCCAAATGTGCCTCCTTTTTGACTATATGCGTCGTTTTAAGTGTTTACGCGGTAAAATTAGACAAATTTAAGGTTTCGTATTGTTGTGCTTTTTGTGAGGAAACAGAATACAGCATATCCATACGGGGTCAAGTCCGACAATGGATGCATGGCGGATAGCAGTGTCCTTTGATAAACTCGGTAACGTCCCCCGGTCCCTCGTTGTGATGCTGTGCAGCGACGGGCGCGCGCAATTACGCAACACTCCCCCCCGCCTGTCCTGTGCGCTATAACCGGATCAGCGTCTCTCCTCAGCTTCTCCGGTCCTGCACCCAAACTGACACCGGCCAGCTCTCAGGTACGACACAGTACACGACATTATGCATGGCGGGGGTGTTTGTTTTTGATGCTATCGTGGAAATAAATGCGCGTTTTCTTTTGCTGCGTCTCCAGGCAGTGTTTTGGGAATATTGTTGTGATGCAGGAAAGAGGGCAGGCGGCTGGTACTTAATACGCATCCAGGCGTCAGTGAGCGGGCAGATGATAAAACATGGCGGAGGGTTGACATTTCCCTTAAATCCTTCAGACTTTAAATGTTACGCAGTTTATGTGCTGATTTTCACGCATTTTCTGCTGATTTATCGTATTTTTTTTACTTTAAAGCGCACTGCGGCAGTTGTGACGTTACACAAGAGGAATGAGTTAAATGCGCGCATGTAAATATTATCTGTCTTAGCCCTGAGTTCACCTGTCTGGCTAAGATCATGTGGGGATTCATGTTACAGTTGTATTAAAGCCTGTGTCCTCTCTGCCTGCTGCAAACCAGATTCGGATCAAATAAATCCCCACAAGGATTATTTAGAAGACTTTGCAATCCATGTGTCAATTCTGATAGTCAAGGTTATCAGCATAACATCTCTGCAGAGTTAATGTTTACTCCCCTGCATTAACCTGTGTGCAGAGCACTGCAGTGTCTGAGAAATGGCTGCTACACTATCAGTGGACAAAATGGTGGATTCTGGCTTAGAATGAGGTTGTCCTGAAAAGAGGACGGTGCTGCGAAATATCAGAGCTTTGTTTTTATGAGTACAGCAGAGCAAGGGAGCGAGGACAGGAGAGCAGGCTGGATGTGAAAGAGGAGAGCAGGGGTGTGGATGGATGGACGAATACGGAGTAGGAGGGGCGGAGGGGGTTTTGTGACTTGGCGCAGTTTCAGTTGCCATTGATACCATTCCTAATCTTCTGAGACACTCTGTTTAAGCAAACATCCATTGCCAGTCGAGGGAAGTCATTGTCATTAACCTCAGTTTCGCATATGCAGGACTGAGCGGGCAGTCTGCAGCACTTCAATTTCTTCCTGCGCCAGTCACTTGGGGACGCATTAGCTCTCTACTAGTGTTTTTATCCCTCACGCTGCAATGCATTTGCTCAATCTGCGGCTGTGTGATCTTGCAAAGCCCATTCAATCCGGCAGTGTTCAATTACCAAACACCACAGCCACAGCCTCTCTAGCAGTAACAAACTTTCACGTTTTTTTTCCACCTTTAAAGAATACTTCTCTTCTCCCACAAAAAAACCCTCTCAAATCTGTCAATCACATGAACTAGAGCATGAAAGGTTCTTGTTTCCTGCCCTGCGAGCCACCTGTGCACTGTACTAACTGTAATATAACACTGGTTTTAGCCGACAGACTGCCTCGTGACTTCTACCAGCTCCAGTCACCATGGGAAAGGAGAAACTCCACATCAACATTGTTGTGATCGGCCATGTGGATTCTGGCAAGTCCACCACCACGGGCCACCTCATCTACAAGTGTGGGGGCATCGACAAGAGGACCATCGAGAAGTTTGAGAAGGAAGCTGCTGAGGTGAGGAGAAAAAGGCCTCCTCGAATCAATTTATGTCTTTTCCCGGGATCAGAAACTGTCACCCCTTTGACCATAAAATGAAATCCCAACTATGCACAAATTACTATCTATTACTGGTAAAAAGGTTCGTCCGCTGATCGAAAAGATGGTGGTTTGATCCAAAGTATCCTTCTGCAAGATTCTGAACCCCAAATTGCTCCTGATGGCCATTTGCATCAGTGTCTGAATGTTTAAAACTGAGCAGCAGGTGGCACCTTGTATGGTAGCAAGTAGACTGATAAATAGACGTGGTGTGACAACACTTTGAGTGGTCAAACGACTAGAAAAGTCCATTCACCATTACTTGTTTTTCAGATGGGGAAGGGGTCGTTCAAGTACGCCTGGGTGCTGGACAAGCTGAAGGCCGAAAGGGAGCGTGGCATCACCATCGACATCTCGCTGTGGAAGTTTGAAACCAGCAAGTACTACGTGACCATCATCGATGCCCCTGGTCACAGGGACTTCATCAAGAACATGATCACTGGGACCTCCCAGGTTTGTAACACGAGAGGATGCTCAGCCGTTCTGTGCTTTACATGCTGTGTGCTGCAGTTGTAGGGTCCTTTGAGCAGTTGCTCACCAATAGGGACTTGTTCCTCTGTAAATAATCTGACAAATTTCTAGAAAAGTCATTATTAAAAGCACCCGATAACCCAAAGATTTGGAGAAATCAATCCTAGAATTGATATCAAAGAAATGTTTTGCCTATTTTGTTACTTTTAATTGTGTAGGACATCTTGACTTATTTGACTAAAATTACACAATTAACACAATTAACTGAATCCTGAAATTCAGTTCATCGGTCAAAGCTGCACCAATAACACTAATGTTTTGTCTTCTGCATCTTTAGGCAGATTGTGCTGTGCTGATCGTGGCGGCCGGCGTGGGAGAGTTCGAGGCTGGAATTTCCAAGAACGGACAGACCCGTGAGCACGCCCTCCTGGCCTACACTCTGGGAGTTAAGCAGCTCATCGTGGGCATCAACAAGATGGACTCCACCGAGCCGAACTACAGCCAGAAGCGTTACGAGGAAATCGTGAAGGAAGTGAGCACCTACATCAAGAAGATCGGCTACAATCCGGACACCGTTGCCTTTGTGCCCATTTCAGGCTGGAATGGAGACAACATGCTGGAGCCCAGCCCCAATGTGAGTAGAGCGCATAGACCAGTATGCAAATGCTGCAAGTAATTAGATGTATGCAGCCTTGAATTTGAATACTTATTTGTATAGCTGGTGCCAAGGATGGTAAACTGTAGCTCAGAGGCTAACCAGCTGCTGTCAGTCCGACTGAAATAATTAAACCAGAAAAAGAGTTTGAGTAACCCTTTCCATTGTAACTGGCATACAAGTGCACTCATGCTACATATTTAAAGCAGCTCCATGTAACAATTGTTCAACAGGGACCACTGTGGCAGCAGCACAGATGGAAAAGAGCCATAATATCAGAAGACTGACTCTGTATGTTGGTTGCACAGCAACATCTAGCTTGGTTGGTTGCTAACATTAGCAACCATGAGCTACTGGTCAAACCAGAACAGGCGGAGTTGTAGCAGCACACATCTAAGTGTATTTAACCTTTTGAAATCTGAGAAATTGGCTTGATTTCTTAAATAAATTTTTTTAAAAAAGGCAATGAGCAACCAAAGAAAATTTGCTAGAAAGTAGAAAAAAATAGTACAAGAAAATTTGATAAAAATTGTAAATAAATAACTAAATAGAAAAAATAAAGATAAAGACAGTAAAGAAACCCAAGGCAAACAAGACTTGAAAAAAGTGCTTAAAAAATTATAATTCTATAATGTGATTTTAAATATGTAAATATGTGAATTACAAATATAGTTTTTCCCCCCAACTGTTTTTTTTTCCCCAGCCTTTTTTTATCCTAAATCTACAAATTTCCTGCAATTTCCGGAACTTTTTTTTTTCTTTTTTACGAAGTTGCTCATTGGCTTTTTCCCCCAATGTTTTTGAAAGAAATAATACCAATTTGATTAGGGTTCAAAAGTTTAAATACTTGTAGAGGGCATCAGAAAGCAGCACAAAAAAGTGATGCCACTCCAGGTCTCAAAGAGCAAGCGCTTTTTAAGAGTAACATTTTGTCCTTTTTTATTTAAAAAGTTTCTTCTGTTACAAAAATGAGCTTTTTGGTAATGATGAGTCACTAAAAATGCACTGAGAGTAAAACATGACAATCCAATTGGTTGTTCTCTTCTACTATTATCATTATCTTAAAATCTCTTAACTGACAATAATTATGTAATGTGTATAATAAAGTACCTTATCATCCTGTCCCCAGATGACATGGTTTAAGGGTTGGAAGATCAATAGAAAAGACGGCAATGCATCAGGGACCACACTATTGGAGGCTTTGGATGCCATCCAGCCTCCGACCCGTCCAACAGACAAACCTCTACGTCTGCCCCTGCAGGATGTCTACAAGATAGGAGGCATGTAGCGCACTGAGAGCATTGTCACGAAATAGAGTCTCGACCATAGCTCTTGGTCAGCAAGAATATTCAAATCAATCTACTGTAGGTCTGAACTAGATTAATGTTCTCTCTGCTGAAAATCCTCTCAGGTATTGGAACAGTTCCTGTAGGCCGCGTCGAAACCGGACTGCTAAAGCCTGGCATGGTGGTAACCTTTGCCCCGGTCAATGTGACAACTGAGGTAAAGTCTGTGGAGATGCACCACGAGGCGCTGACTGAGGCCCTCCCTGGCGACAACGTGGGCTTCAACGTCAAGAACGTGTCGGTCAAGGACATTCGCCGTGGCAATGTGGCGGGGGATAGCAAGAATGACCCGCCGCAGGAAGCTGCCAACTTCACTGCTCAGGTGGACTTTGCAAAGGATCTAATCCTAGAAATTAAACACGAGCATGATCAAATCAGCTCTTTTAACTGAGAACTGTTCGTAGTTTTGAGAAATATTTGTTAGAAAATCTATTTTGAGTTTGGATCGTCACACTGCAAGTTTGTCGAAACAAGACGACCACAGCAATAATCACCAAACAACCCAACAGTCTGAGTCTTTGTAGTGAACTTCTTTGACATGAAGGCAATAATCTTTCTATTAATAGGTCGTTCCTGTTCTTTCTTTGCTTCGTAGGTGATCATCCTGAATCACCCGGGCCAGATCAGTGCTGGCTATGCTCCTGTGCTGGACTGTCACACTGCTCACATCGCCTGCAAGTTTGCAGAGCTCAAGGAAAAGATCGACCGCCGCTCTGGCAAGAAGCTGGAGGACAACCCCAAATCCCTCAAGTCTGGAGATGCTGCCATTGTGGATATGATTCCTGGCAAGCCGATGTGTGTAGAGAGCTTCTCTGAGTACCCACCACTTGGTAAGTTCAACCGGATTTTTTGAAATTCCCAACATGTTTTACAACCATAAAAGGTCTTATGATTCCAGGGCAAGTCAAGCTAGAAGTACTCCCGAAGATAATTATCTTTCCTGCTCTTCGCCTTCCAGGTCGTTTTGCGGTGCGTGACATGCGGCAGACTGTGGCCGTCGGTGTCATTAAGGGTGTGGAGAAGAAGGTCTCCACCACTGGTAAAGTTACTAAGTCCGCCCAGAAGGCCCAGAGGAACAAATGAATGTTGTGCTACTCTGCCGACCCCAAGGTCTCCCAGGGCAGGACATCGGTCATACACCTCCATCCTACAATTGGCTGCTTCAGCTTAATAATCAAAGACTGGTTAATCATCACAATGCATCGCAAAAGCATTCGAAGGAAAGAAAAACATTCAGATCTTAAATCCTTGAGGCGGCACTCCTGACTCCATTTCAGTGATTAGATTACCATAACGTACAGTGTAATATCAGACAGATAGTTTTAAATGTGCACTGTTGATTTGGTTCTTGGCAATACTTTTCTGTGATGTTGATATTATAACATTGAACAATTAGAGGTACTGCAATGTATCACCGCTCTAGCTCTCTGGAGTGCAGGTACTGGTCTCTTTACATGGTACGTGTTGTCTTGCTTTTAGTGTTTGTTTGCAGCTACATGGTGCTCTGTAGGAGCCCATGGTGAGATGTTAAAACTATGTTCTTCCGAGTAGTAGATTAGTTGAACTTAGTGATTTGTTGTGTTTAAGCTTTAAAAAGCACTTAAAACAAAAGGTCCAACTTTGTCCTTTGCAAGGGACTCTGAGTCGACCACCTCTTGATTCTTAAAGCACTTTGATTGGCGTTTTGCTAACTTTGCACTTGCACTGGAGCTTAAATTGGCATAAGCTACTGCACCTTACTGTAAGATGGCATGAGCCTTTTTGCAACATTAAACATGTTTCAACCAAATGTTGAGCTGTGGTCTTCAGTTTTTTTTTCTGAGTGCACCACAAAGAAGTCATCACAAATACCTTGAACTTTCCCATACTAGATGTCCAACAAAATCTGGGCATTCTTACAGTACACACTCTCGCCCACAAGATGGAGCCATTGGTATAGGAATTTGATTTTGACTTAATGTAAGACAATCAGAAAAACACATTATTTACCGGAATGCCTTAAAAGGCGCGTTAAGGGGCGTATTCTCATAGACTTGCCGGAAACTCTTTGAGCTTAACCCTGACAGAGCAGTTTCATTCCTTTCAGTGAACCATCATGACTGGCAGAGGAAGACCACGTAAGGCAGCTAGTCCAGACACTAAGGGTGCCAAATGTAAAACTAAACTAGCGGAAATGAATCAAGCAACTTTGCCCGGATGTCAGGGGAAGGAAGTCAAAAAGGGGGAGCAAAATGGCACCACAAAGGAACAGAAACCAGGGGCACAGAAAAAGAAAAGCCACACTGAGGAGAAGCTGTCGATTCAAAAGATTCAAAAAGACAAGCCCACCGAGGAGATAAAGCAACAAAGGACACCTACAGAAGCCACAAAGGCTCCTATGCAAGGTAGGAAAGCCAAAACCTGTGCTGATAAGGCCAAAACGACAAACCAAACTGCTGAGGAGATAACAAAGACAAAGCCAAAGACACCAAAGGACACTACAAAGGATTCTCCAAAGGCTCTAAAAGCAGCAAAATGTGGTGGGAAGGCCAAATCTCCAGAACAACTTTCAGAGGAGACGACAAAGGTGCAGCCAGATGCACCAAAAGACACCACGAAGGTTTCTATAAAAACTACTATGGCAAAAACCTGTGCTGGCAAAGCTAAAGCAACAGAAAAAATCCCAGGGGAGACAACGAGGACGCAGCCAAGGGCACTTAAGGACACCAAGAAGGCAGACAGGCATGAAGACAAAGCTGCAGTGGACTTGATCCTCCACACAACTCTGGAAGATTTGAAGATTAAAAGGATCGACAGATCAGATGCATCACAAGTCATCAATGAAATAGTAAAAAATATTATTAGGCATTTGAAAGAGAAAACTCAGTGCTTTAAAGAAGTAAACGAGCCACTAAATACTGGGAGTTACTATGAAAATCTAAAGGTGAGTCACTTTAGTCCATCTCTTGTGGAAAGTGTTCGTGGTTTTTACATTAGAGAAATGTACCCACTGTTGGTACAATGTCTAGAACAAGAATGTGTAATTTGTGTTGTATTACACTGTGATGTTTTTGTGTGTACAGATTTCCAATCCTGATGAATTTGATGTCATGCTGGCCATGCCTGTTGACCGAGTGAACATTAATCCATTTCGACAAGATGGAGCCTTCTACAGTGTGCAGTTAAAACGTGGCAAGAACCCTCTGAAAGTCTTTGAAGAGAATGACATTTTATCCGCCAGTGAAATGCTCAAGGAGTTCAGAAAAGAGGTGAAGACGTGTGTCAAGCAATTTAAAGGTGAGTAGCAAAATTAGCACTTTTTAATTGTCGGGTTAAATAAATGCAGTATGGGCTAGCAGAAACAAAATGCCCTTCTCTATGATTGAACTAGATCATGCACTATTGACAAACTAATGTTTAGTGAAAAAGATTCACAAAAAGAAATGTGTAGTGACATACACACAACATTTAGATTTTTTCTTCTTTTTTCTTTCAGACTGGGAGGTGACAAAAAAGAAAAAAGGCTGCCCTGCAGTGACGCTGACCACGAAAGTAAAATCTATCACCATTTCACTGGATGTTGTTCTCAGTATCGTGGTTAAATCAAGCTGGCCACCTTTCACCAAAGATGGCATTAAAATAGATCACTGGCTGGGAGCGAAAGTGAAGCAGGAATACAAGCGAATGCCATATTATCTTGTCCCTAAATATGAAGGCAGTGGCACAGTGGAAGATGACGGGGTCCTCGCCAAGGGTAAGAAACTTTGCCTCTCTTCGTGTTACATATACATTGTTGGGGGGCTTTCAAATGAACTGTTTTCATAAATGAAGACAAGAAAAAACGAAGCATCAAGTTTGCCCTCTCACTGAGTATTTTTTCCTCTATTAACACGCAGATGTTTGGCGGATTTCATTCTCTCATGTTGAGAAGGCGATACTCAAGAATCATGGATCGGAGAAGACATGCTGTGAGAAAGCCGGAGAGCGCTGCTGCAGGTAAAGATTTTAACAGACTTATTCCTGAAGTTTAAGTATAAAATTATATAGATTTTCACATAGAAACTAGAGGTACAAAGAATTGATATGTCTGTACTTTTCACATAACATACAGGAAGGAATGTTTGAAGCTCCTAAAGCACCTTCTTAGTCTGCTGAAGGAAAAGGACTCTTCATTTGACAAGTTCTGCTCCTACCACGCTAAGACCACGCTCTTACATGCCTGCTGCTCTAGAACTAAAGACAGTGACTGGAAGACTTCAGATCTGCGGCACTGTTTTGAGCTACTCCTGAAGGACTTTGAAGCCCATTTGGAAAAAGGTGCACTCCACAACTTCTTCATCCCAACTCAGAACCTGCTCTCCAATCTAAACCAGAACAAGTGCAGAAGTCTGGCTCATTGTCTCAAAGAGCAACGTGAAAATGGCTTTCCTATTTTTCAATAGGACAACTTCACACCAAACATGAAGTGTTTGGCTTATAGATATTCCAGCCCCATAGAAAAAAAACAAACAAACTGCCAGAAAACTCAGGGTAATTTAATGTATTCAAAGAGGCATTTATGTAACACAGTTTATTTGTACCAATTTAATTGTTTACCAAATTTATTTTTGATCTAAAACTGTTCTTTAATAAAATATTTCACATTTTAACCTATGTTATTTACCTTGTTACATTATTATTGGAACGTGTATGTCAAAGAAAAAAGAAAAAAGGACACATGAAAAAGGCATAAAAAACATCATAGTATAGTATAGCATAGAAATATCATAAAATAAAGTCATAGTGCAATGTGGCCAGAATAAAAAAAAAAAGAAAGAAAATTTGACCATGAAAATATCATTAAAAAGATGTGGTATACTTTGCCTTAAAAATATCATAAAATGTAAGACTATAGTATTACATGAAAAAGTCTCATCTCGTCAAAAACAACCCAAAATGGCATCAAATTATCATAAAACAGTATGTCCTAAAAAATGCCACGAAATCGTATAGTATGTTGTCAAACCGACCCACAAACGTCACGTTCGGACGGGTCATTTTTTGACTTTTTTGATTTTTTTTTTAAATCAAAAAATGACTGGTTCCAAAAACATCTGAAAACACCTGAAAAACACATTAAATAGCATGCAGAAACATGCCATAGCACAGGGTGTTGCAAAAACAGTCAAAAACACCATAATATGGTATGTTGAAAAAATGACCCAAAAAGCAAGGCTATAGTATGGCGAAAAAGTCAAAAAATGACCCGTCCCAAAAATAGCTGAAAACAGCTGAAATACATATTAAGTAGCGTGCTGAGTCATGCCATAAGATAGAATGTTGCAAAAACAGCCATAACCACCATAATTTGGCATGTTGAAAAAAATGACCCAAAAAGCAAGGCTATAGTATGGCGAAAAAGTCAAAAAATGACCCGTCCCAAAAACAGCTGCAAACACCTGAAAAACATATTAAATAGCGTACTGAAACGTGCCATACTATAGAATGCTGCAAAAACAGCCAAAAACACCATAATATGGCATGTTGAAAAATTGACCCAAAAAGCAAGGCTATAGTATGGCGAAAAAGTCGAAAAATGAGCCGTCCCAAAAACAGCTGAAAACACCTGAAAAACACATTAAATAGCGCGCAGAAACATACCATAGCATAGAATGTTGCAAAAAAACCTAAAAAACACATAATTTGGCATGTTGAAAAAATGACCCAAAAAGCAAGGCTATAGTATGGCAAAAAAGTCAAAAAATGACCCGTCCCAAAAACAGCTGAAAACACCTGAAAAACACATTAAATAGCATGCAGAAACATACCATAGCATAGAATGTTGCAAAAAAACCTTAAAAACACATAATTTGGCATGTTGAAAAAATGACCCAAAAAGCAAGGCTATAGTATGGTAAAAAGTAAAAAAATGACCTGTCCCAAAAACAGCTGAAAACACCTGAAAAATAAATTAAATAGCGTGCAGAAACATGCTATAGCAAAGAATGTTGCAAAAACAGCCAAAAACACCATAATATGGCATGTTGAAAAAATGACCCAAAAAGCAAGGCTATAGTATGGCGAAAAAGTCAAAAAATGACCCGTCCCAAAAATAGCTGAAAACAGCTGAAATACATATTAAGTAGCGTGCTGAGTCATGCCATAAGATAGAATGTTGCAAAAACAGCCATAACCACCATAATTTGGCATGTTGAAAAAAATGACCCAAAAAGCAAGGCTATAGTATGGCAAAAAAGTTAAAAAAATGACCAATCCAAAAACAGCTGAAAACACCTGAAAAATACATTAAATAGCGTGCAGAAACACACCATAGCATAGAATGTTGCAAAAAAACCTTAAAAACACCATAATTTGGCATGTTGAAAAAATGACCCAAAAAGCAAGGCTATAGTATGGCGAAAAAGTCGAAAAATGACCTGTCCCAAAAACAGCTGAAAACACCTGAAAAATAAATTAAATAGCGTGCAGAAACATGCTATAGCATAGAATGTTGCAAAAACAGCCAAAAACACCATAATATGGCATGTTGAAAAAATGACCAAAAAAGCAAGGCTATAGTATGGCAAAATAGTCAAAAAATGACCCGTCCCAAAAACAAGTGAAAACACCTGAAAAACACAATAAATAGCGTGCAGAAACATGCCATAGCACCAAGTGTTGCAAAAACAGCCAAAAACACCATAATATGGCATGTTGAAAAATTGACCCAAAAAGCAAGGCTATAGTATGGCGAAAAAGTCGAAAAATGACCCGTCCCAAAAACAGCTGAAAACACCTGAAAAACACATTAAATAGCGCGCAGAAACATACCATAGCATAGAATGTTGCAAAAAAACCTAAAAAACACATAATTTGGCATGTTGAAAAAATGACCCAAAAATCAAGGCTATAGTATGGCGAAAAAGTCGAAAAATGACCCGTCCCAAAAACAGCTGAAAACACCTGAAAAACACATTAAATAGCGCGCAAAAACATGCCATAGTATAGAATGTTTCAAAAAAAACCTAAAAAACACATCATTTGGCATGTTGAAAAAATGACCCAAAAAGCAAGGCTATAGTATGGCGAAAAAGTCAAAAAATGACCCGTCCCAAAAATAGCTGAAAACAGCTGAAATACATATTAAGTAGCGTGCTGAGTCATGCCATAAGATAGAATGTTGCAAAAACAGCCATAACCACCATAATTTGGCATGTTGAAAAAAATGACCCAAAAAGCAAGGCTATAGTATGGCGAAAAAGTCAAAAAATGACCCGTCCCAAAAACAGCTGCAAACACCTGAAAAACATATTAAATAGCGTACTGAAACGTGCCATACTATAGAATGCTGCAAAAACAGCCAAAAACACCATAATATGGCATGTTGAAAAATTGACCCAAAAAGCAAGGCTATAGTATGGCGAAAAAGTCGAAAAATGAGCCGTCCCAAAAACAGCTGAAAACACCTGAAAAACACATTAAATAGCGCGCAGAAACATACCATAGCATAGAATGTTGCAAAAAAACCTAAAAAACACATAATTTGGCATGTTGAAAAAATGACCCAAAAAGCAAGGCTATAGTATGGCAAAAAAGTCAAAAAATGACCCGTCCCAAAAGTGACTGAAAACACCTGAAAAACACATTAAATAGCATGCATAAACATGCCATAGTATAGAATGTTGCAAAAATAGCTAATAACACCATAATATGGCATGTTGAAAAAAATGACCCAAAAAGCAAGGCTATAGTATGGCGAAAAAGTCGAAAAATGAGCCGTCCCAAAAACAGCTGAAAACACCTGAAAAACACATTAAATAGCATGCAGAAACATACCATAGCATAGAATGTTGCAAAAAAACCTTAAAAACACATAATTTGGCATGTTGAAAAAATGACCCAAAAAGCAAGGCTATAGTATGGCGAAAAAGTAAAAAAAATGACCTGTCCCAAAAACAGCTGAAAACACCTGAAAAATAAATTAAATAGCGTGCAGAAACATGCTATAGCAAAGAATGTTGCAAAAACAGCCAAAAACACCATAATATGGCATGTTGAAAAAATGACCCAAAAAGCAAGGCTATAGTATGGCGAAAAAGTCAAAAAATGACCCGTCCCAAAAATAGCTGAAAACAGCTGAAATACATATTAAGTAGCGTGCTGAGTCATGCCATAAGATAGAATGTTGCAAAAACAGCCATAACCACCATAATTTGGCATGTTGAAAAAAATGACCCAAAAAGCAAGGCTATAGTATGGCAAAAAAGTTAAAAAAATGACCCGTCCCAAAAACAGCTGAAAACACCTGAAAAATACATTAAATAGCGTGCAGAAACACACCATAGCATAGAATGTTGCAAAAAAACCTTAAAAACACCATAATTTGGCATGTTGAAAAAATGACCCAAAAAGCAAGGCTATAGTATGGCGAAAAAGTCGAAAAATGACCTGTCCCAAAAACAGCTGAAAACACCTGAAAAATAAATTAAATAGCGTGCAGAAACATGCTATAGCATAGAATGTTGCAAAAACAGCCAAAAACACCATAATATGGCATGTTGAAAAAATGACCAAAAAAGCAAGGCTATAGTATGGCAAAATAGTCAAAAAATGACCCGTCCCAAAAACAAGTGAAAACACCTGAAAAACACAATAAATAGCGTGCAGAAACATGCCATAGCACCAAGTGTTGCAAAAACAGCCAAAAACACCATAATATGGCATGTTGAAAAATTGACCCAAAAAGCAAGGCTATAGTATGGCGAAAAAGTCGAAAAATTACCCGTCCCAAAAACAGCTGAAAACACCTGAAAAACACATTAAATAGCGCGCAGAAACATACCATAGCATAGAATGTTGCAAAAAAACCTAAAAAACACATAATTTGGCATGTTGAAAAAATGACCCAAAAATCAAGGCTATAGTATGGCGAAAAAGTCGAAAAATGACCCGTCCCAAAAACAGCTGAAAACACCTGAAAAACACATTAAATAGCGCGCAAAAACATGCCATAGTATAGAATGTTTCAAAAAAAACCTAAAAAACACATCATTTGGCATGTTGAAAAAATGACCCAAAAAGCAAGGCTATAGTATGGCGAAAAAGTCAAAAAATGACCCGTCCCAAAAATAGCTGAAAACAGCTGAAATACATATTAAGTAGCGTGCTGAGTCATGCCATAAGATAGAATGTTGCAAAAACAGCCATAACCACCATAATTTGGCATGTTGAAAAAAATGACCCAAAAAGCAAGGCTATAGTATGGCGAAAAAGTCAAAAATGACCATTCCCAAAAAACAGCTGCAAACACCTGAAAAACATATTAAATAGCGCATTGAAACGTGCCATACTATAGAATGCTGCAAAAACAGCCAAAAACACCATAATATGGCATGTTGAAAAATTGACCCAAAAAGCAAGGCTATAGTATGGCGAAAAAGTCGAAAAATGACCCGTCCCAAAAACAGCTGAAAACACCTGAAAAACACATTAAATAGCGCGCAGAAACATACCATAGCATAGAATGTTGCAAAAAAACCTAAAAAACACATAATTTGGCATGTTGAAAAAATGACCCAAAAAGCAAGGCTATAGTATGGCGAAAATGTCAAAAAATGACCTGTCCCAAAAACAGCTGAAAACACCTGAAAAACACATTAAATAGCGCGCAGAAACATACCATAGCATAGAATGTTGCAAAAAAACCTAAAAAACACATAATTTGGCATGTTGAAAAAATGACCCAAAAAGCAAGGCTATAGTATGGTGAAAAAGTCAAAAAATGACCCGTCCCAAAAATAGCTGAAAACAGCTGAAATACATATTAAGTAGCGTGCTGAGTCATGCCATAAGATAGAATGTTGCAAAAACAGCCATAACCACCATAATTTGGCATGTTGAAAAAAATGACCCAAAAAGCAAGGCTATAGTATGGCGAAAAAGTCGAAAAATGACCTGTCCCAAAAACAGCTGAAAACACCTGAAAAATAAATTAAATAGCGTGCAGAAACATGCTATAGCATAGAATGTTGCAAAAACAGCCAAAAACACCATAATATGGCATGTTGAAAAAATGACCAAAAAAGCAAGGCTATAGTATGGCAAAATAGTCAAAAAATGACCCGTCCCAAAAACAAGTGAAAACACCTGAAAAACACAATAAATAGCGTGCAGAAACATGCCATAGCACCAAGTGTTGCAAAAACAGCCATAACCACCATAATTTGGCATGTTGAAAAAAATGACCCAAAAAGCAAGGCTATAGTATGGCAAAAAAGTCAAAAAATGACCCGTCCCAAAAACAGCTGCAAACACCTGAAAAACATATTAAATAGCGTACTGAAACGTGCCATACTATAGAATGCTGCAAAAACAGCTGAAAACACCATAATATGGCATGTTGAAAAATTGACCCAAAAAGCAAGGCTATAGTATGGCGAAAAAGTCAAAAAATGAGCCGTCCCAAAAACAGCTGAAAACACCTGAAAAACACATTAAATAGCGCGCAGAAACATGCCATAGTATAGAATGTTTCAAAAAAACCTAAAAAACACATAATTTGGCATGTTGAAAAAATGACCCAAAAAGCAAGGCTATAGTATGGCGAAAAAGTCGAACAAATGACCCGTCCCAAAAACAGCTGAAAACACCTGAAAAACACATTAAATAGCGTGCAAAAACATGCCATAGCATAGAATGTTGCAAAAACAGACAAAAACACCATAAAATGGCATGTTGAAAAAATGACCCAAAAAGCAAGGCTATAGTATGGCGAAAAAGTCAAAAAATGAGCCGTCCCAAAAACAGCTGAAAACACCTGAAAAACACATTAAATAGCGCGCAGAAACATGCCATAGTATAGAATGTTTCAAAAAAACCTAAAAAACACATAATTTGGCATGTTGAAAAAATGACCCAAAAAGCAAGGCTATAGTATGGCGAAAAAGTCGAACAAATGACCCGTCCCAAAAACAGCTGAAAACACCTGAAAAACACATTAAATAGCGTGCAAAAACATGCCATAGCATAGAATGTTGCAAAAACAGACAAAAACACCATAAAATGGCATGTTGAAAAAATGACCCAAAAAGCAAGGCTATAGTATGGCGAAAAAGTCAAAAAATGAGCCGTCCCAAAAACAGCTGAAAACACCTGAAAAACACATTAAATAGCGCGCAGAAACATGCCATAGTATAGAATGTTTCAAAAAAACCTAAAAAACACATAATTTGGCATGTTGAAAAAATGACCCAAAAAGCAAGGCTATAGTATGGCGAAAAAGTCGAAAAATGAGCCGTCCCAAAAACAGCTGAAAACACCTGAAAAACACAATAAATAGCGCGCAGAAACATGCCATACTATAGAATGTTGCAAAAACAGCCAAAAACACCATAATATGGCATGTTGAAAAAATGACCCAAAAAGCAAGGCTATAGTATGGCGAAAAAGTTGAAAAATGACCCGTCCCAAAAACAGCTGACAACACCTGAAAAACACATTAAATAGCATGCAGAAACATGCCATAGCACCAGGTGTTGCAAAAACAGCTGTAACCACCAAAATTTGGCATGTTGAAAAAAATGACCCAAAAAGCAAGGCTATAGTATGGCGAAAAAGTCAAAAAATGACCCGTCCTAAAAACAGCTGAAAACACCTGAAAAACACATTAAATGGCGCACAGAAACATGCCATAGTATAGAATGTTGCAAAAAAACCTAAAAAACACATCATTTGGCATGTTGAAAAAATGACCCAAAAAGCAAGGCTATAGTATGGCGAAAAAGTCAAAAAATGACCCATCCCAAAAACAGCTGCAAACACCTGAAAAACACATTAAATAGCATGCAGAAACATGCCATAGCATAGAATGTTGCAAAAAAACCTAAAAAACACATAATTTGGCATGTTGAAAAAATGACCCAAAAAGCAAGGCTATAGTATGGCGAAAAAGTAAAAAAAATGACCCGTACCAAAAAAAACTGCAAACACCTGAATAACATATTAAATAGCGTACTGAAACATGCCATAGTATAGAATGTTTCAAAAAAACCTAAAAAACACATCATTTGGCATGTTGAAAAATTGACCCAAAAAGCAAGGCTATAGTATGGCGGAAAAGTCAAAAAATGACCCGTCCCAAAAACAGCTGAAAACACCTGAAAAACACATTAAATAGCGTGCAGAAACATGCCATAGTATAGACAGTTGGAAAAACACCATTATATGGCATTTTGAAAAAATGTCCTTGTTAAGGGCCTGAGCTGTTAACTTCCCCTCCTCTTGTTCCCCCCATAATGTATGTATGTATGTGTGTGTGTGTCTAACCAGCAAATTCATTTACAGCTGTCCCCAGAGGGCGCATCCTTCCCGGTGGCTGGTGATTGGTGCGGCTCGTCGGTGCAGGGCTCCACCAGTCCAGGAGGGACAGCGGTTATAATAGTCCGGCATGCTCAACTGATGGCGGCAGACGCCACCTGTATCTCCTCATTGTTAATTTGTTGCTTGAGTTTTGTTTAAATTGTAAGGGAACTTGACTCCTGTGTGCGTCCCAGATTTGGGCCAGCGTAAGACAACCACACTGATTTCATACTGCACTCACCATAGGTTTTGTCTCTGTTTAGTTTCATTAGGTTCAGGGGTGCTGTTCATTTGTCTTTCTGTTTTACACTGAGTCACTAAAGTAGTTAGTTAGGTTTTTTTTTTAGAGATATTTGAGATATTTGGGACTGTAATGTTTACTTTTAGATCGTCAGCTCCAGTTTTGTTTTCCTGTTTTTGTTATATTTCTTTCATTGTTTTGACAGCATGTGGCGGCCCTTATCTGTTTTCCACTTGATACCCACATGTCCTTTTTTAAATACACATTAATTCACAATCCATTCCAACTACTGTGTGTGTGTTACTTCCCTCTTCCACATTGCAAGCTGGGTTAGGAATAGACCCAAAAATGGCGAAAAAGTCAAAAAAATGACCCATCCAAAAAACACCTGAAAACAGCTGAAAAATACATTAAGAAGCATGCAGAAGCATGCAATAGCAAGGGATGTTGTAAAAACAGCGAAAAAGACCATAATATGGCATGTTGAAAAAATGACCCAAAAAGCAAGGCTATAGTATGGCGAAAAAGTCAAAAAATGACCCGACCCAAAAACAGCTGAAAATACCTGAAAAACACATTAAATAGCGCGCAGAAACATACCATAGCATAGAATGTTGCAAAAAAACCTAAAAAACACATAATTTGGCATGTTGAAAAAATGACCCAAAAAGCAA
Organism: Plectropomus leopardus; assembly: GCF_026936395.1. Taxonomy (NCBI): domain Eukaryota; kingdom Metazoa; phylum Chordata; class Actinopteri; order Perciformes; family Serranidae; genus Plectropomus; species Plectropomus leopardus. The sequence continues at coordinate 8,002,073 of NC_142188.1, read as the reverse complement.
GGCTATAGTATGGCGAAAAAGTCAAAAAATGACCCGTCCCAAAAACAGCTGAAAACACCTGAAAAACACGCTAAATAGCGTGCAGAAACATGCCATAGCATAGAATGTCGCAAAAACAGCCAAAAACACCATAATATGGCATGTTGAAAAAAATGACCCAAAAAGCAAGGCTATAGTATGGCGAAAAAGTCAAAAAATGACCCGTCCCAAAAAAAGCTGAAAACACCTGAAAAACACATTAAATAGCATACAAAAACATGCCATAGCATAGAATGTTGTAAAAACAGCCCAAAACACAGAAATATGGCATGTTGAAAAAATGACGCAAAAAGCAAGGCTATAGTATGGCGAAAAAGTCCAAAAATGACCCATCCCAAAAACTGCTGAAAACACCTGAAAAAAACGCTAAATAGCGTGCAGAAACATGCCATAGCATAGAATGTTGCAAAAACAGCCAAAAACACCATAATATGGCATGTTGAAAAAATGACCCAAAAAGCAAGGCTATAGTATGGCGAAAAAGTCAAAAAATGACCCGTCCCAAAAACAGCTGAAAACACCTGAAAAACACATTAAATAGCGTGCATAAACATGCCACAGCACCAGGTGTTGCAAAAACAGCCATAACCACCATAATTTGGCATGTTGAAAAAATTGACCCAAAAAGCAAGGCTATAGTATGGCGAAAAAGTCAAAAAATGACCCGTCCCAAAAGCAGCTGAAAACACCTGAAAAACATATTAAATAGCGTGCTGAATCATGCCATAACATAGAATGTTGCAAAAACAGCCACAAACACAATAAAATGGCATGTTGAAAAAATGACCCAAAAAGCAAGGCTATAGTATGGCGAAAAAGTCCAAAAATGATCCGTCCCAAAAACAGCTGAAAACACCTGAAAAGCACAATAAATAGCATGCATAAACATGCCATAGTATAGAATGTTGCAAAAACAGCTAAAAACACCACAATTTGGCATGTTGAAAAAAATGACCCAAAAAGCAAGGCTATAGTATGGCGAAAAAGTCAAAAAATGACCCGTCCTAAAAACAGCTGAAAACACCTGAAAAACACATTAAATGGCATGCAGAAACATGCCATAGCACCAGGTGTTGCAAAAACAGCCCAAAACACCATAATATGGCATGTTGAAAAAATGACCAAAAAAGCAAGGCTATAGTATGGCGAAAATGTCAAAAAATGACCCGTCCCAAAAACAGCTGCAAACACCTGAAAAACACATTAAATAGCGTGCAAAAACATGCCATAGCATAGAATGTTGCAAAAACAGACAAAAACACCATAAAATGGCATGTTGAAAAAATGACCCAAAAAGCAAGGCTATAGTATGGCGAAAAAGTCAAAAAATGAGCCGTCCCAAAAATAGGCTGAAAATACCTGAAAAACACATTAAATGGCATGCATAAACATGCCATAGCATCGAATGTTGCAAAAACAGCCAAAAACACCACAATTTGGCATTCTGAAAAAATGACCCAAAAAGCAAGGCTATAGTATGGCGAAAAAGTCAAAAACTGACCCGTCCCAAAAACAGCTGAAAACACCTGAAAAACACATTAAATAGCGTGCAAAAACATGCCATAGCATACAATGTTGCAAAAAAAGGACAAAAACACCATAAAATGGCATGTTGAAAAAATGACCCAAAAAGCAAGGCTATAGTATGGCGAAAAAGTCAAAAAATGACCCGTCCCAAAAACAGCTGAAAACAGCTGAAAAACACATTAAATAGCATGCAGAAACATGCCATAGCACCAAGTGTTGCAAAAACAGCAGTAACCACCAAAATTTGGCATGTTGAAAAAAATGACCCAAAAAGCAAGGCTATAGTATGGCGAAAAAGTCAAAAAATGACCCGTCCTAAAAACAGCTGAAAACACCTGAAAAACACATTAAATGGCATGCAGAAACATGCCATAGCACCAGGTGTTGCAAAAACAGCCCAAAACACCATAATATGGCATGTTGAAAAAATGACCAAAAAAGCAAGGCTATAGTATGGCGAAAAAGTCAAAAAATGAGCCGTCCCAAAAACAGCTGAAAACACCTGAAAAACACATTAAATAGCATGCAGAAACATGCCATAGCATAGAATGTTGCAAAAACAGACAAAAACACCATAAAATGGCATGTTGAAAAAATGACCCAAAAAGCAAGGCTATAGTATGGCGAAAAAGTCGAAAAGTGACCCGTCCCAAAAACAGCTGAAAACACCTGAAAAACACATTAAATAGCGTGCAAAAACATGCCATAGTATAGAATGTTGCAAAAACAGCCAAAAACACCACAATTTGGCATGTTGAAAAAAAATGACCCAAAAAGCAAGGCTATAGTATGGCGAAAAAGTCAAAAAATGAGCCGTCCCAAAAACAGCTGAAAACACCTGAAAAACACAATAAATAGCATGCAGAAACATGCCATAGCACCAGGTGCTGCAAAAACAGCCATAACCACCATAATTTGGCATGTTGAAAAAAATAACCCAAAAAGCAAGGCTATAGTATGGCGAAAATGTCAAAAAATGACCCATCCTAAAAACAGCTGAAAACACCTGAAAAACACATTAAATAGCGCGCAGAAACATGCCATAGCACCAGGTGTTGCAAAAACAGCCATAACCACCATAATTTGGCATGTTGAAAAAAATGACCCAAAAAGCAAGGCTATAGTATGGCGAAAAAGTCAAAAAATGACCCGTCCCAAAAACAGCTGAAAACAGCTGAAAAACACAATAAATAGCATGCAGAAACATGCCATAGTATAGAATGTTGCAAAAACAGCCAAAAACACCACAATTTGGCATGTTGAAAAAAATGACCCAAAAAGCAAGGCTATAGTATGGCGAAAAAATGAAAAAAATGACCCGTCCCAAAAACAGCTGAAAACACCTGAAAAACACAATAAATAGCGTGCAGAAACATACCATAGCACCAGGTGTTGCAAAAACAGCCATAACCACGATATTTTGGCATGTTGAAAAAAATGACCCAAAAAGCAAGGCTATAGTATGGCGAAAAAGTCAAAAAATGACCCGTCCCAAAAACAGCTGAAAACAGCTGAAAAACACAATAAATAGCATGCATAAACATGCCATAGTATAGAATGTTGCAAAAACAGCCAAAAACACCACAATTTGGCATGTTGAAATAAAATGACCCAAAAAGCAAGGCTATAGTATGGCGAAAAAGTCGAAAAATGACCCGTCCCAAAAACAGCTGAAAACACCTGAAAAACACATTAAATAGCGTACTGAAACAGACCATAGCATAGAATGTTGCAAAAACAGCCAAAAACACCAAAATATGGCATGTTGAAAAAATGACGCAAAAAGCAAGGCTATAGTATGGCAAAAAAGTCAAAAAATGACCCGTCCTAAAAACAGCTGAAAACACCTGAAAAACACATTAAATAGCATGCAGAAACATGCCATAGCACCAAGTGTTGCAAAAACAGCTGTAACCACCAAAATTTGGCATGCTGAAAAAAATGACCCAAAAAGCAAGGCTATAGTATGGCGAAAAAGTCAAAAAATGACCCGTCCTAAAAACAGCTGAAAACACCTGAAAAACACATTAAATAGCATGCAGAAACATGCCATAGCACCAAGTGTTGCAAAAACAGCTGTAACCACCAAAATTTGGCATGTTGAAAAAAATTACCCAAAAAGCAAGGCTATAGTGTGGCGAAAAAGTCAAAAAATGACCCGTCCCAAAAACAGCTGAAAACACCTGAAAAACACATTAAATAGCGTGCAGAAACATGCTATAGCATAGAATGTTGTAAAAACAGCCAAAAACACCATAATATGGCATGTTGAAAAAATGACCCAAAAAGCAAGGCTATAGTATGGCGAAAAAGTCAAAAAATGACCCGTCCCAAAAACAGCTGAAAACACCTGGAAAACACATTAAATAGCGTGCAAAAACATGCCATAGCATAGAATGTTGTAAAAACAGCCAAAAATACCACAATTTGGCATGTTGAAAAAAATGACCCAAAAAGCAAGGCTATAGTATGGCGAAAAAGTCGAAAAATGAGCCGTCCCAAAAACAGCTGAAAACACCTGAAAAACACATTAAATAGCGCGCAGAAACATACCATAGCATAGAATGTTGCAAAAAAAACTAAAAAACACATAATTTGGCATGTTGAAAAAATGACCCAAAAAGCAAGGCTATAGTATGGCGAAAAAGTCAAAAAATGACCCGTCCCAAAAACAGCTGAAAACACCTGAAAAACACATTAAATAGCATGCAGAAACATGCCATAGCATAGAATGTTGCAAAAACAGCCAAAAACACCATAATATGGCATGTTGAAAAAAATGAACCAAAAAAGCAAGGCTATAGTATGGCGAAAAAGTCAAAAAATGAGCCGTCCCAAAAATAGGCTGAAAACACCTGAAAAACACATTAAATAGCACGCAGAATCATACCATAGCATAGAATGTTGCAAAAAAAAACTAAAAAACACATAATTTGGCATGTTGGAAAAAAATGACCCAAAAAGCAAGGCTATAGTATGGCGAAAAAGTCAAAAAATGACCCGTCCCAAAAACAGCTGCAAACACCTGAAAAACACAATAAATAGCATGCAGAGACATGCCATAGCACCAGGTGTTGCAAAAACAGCCATAACCACCATAATTTGGCATGTTGAAAAAAATGACCCAAAGAGCAAGGCTATAGTATGGCGAAAATGTCCAAAAATGACCTGTTCTAAAAAACAGCTGAAAAAAGCTAAAAAACACAAAAAATAGCAAGCAGAAACATGCCATAGCATAGAATGTTGCAAAAACAGACAAAAACACCACAATTTGGCATGTTGAAAAAAAAGACCCAAAAAGCAAGGCTATAGTATGGCGAAAAAGTCAAAAAATGACCTGTCCCAAAAATAGCTGAAAACACATGAAAAACACAATAAATAGCATGCAGAAACATGCCATAGCATAGAATGTTGCAAAAACAGCCATAACCACCATAATTTGGCATGTTGAAAAAAATGACCCAAAAAGCAAGGCTATAGTATGGCGAAAAAGTCGAAAAATGACCCGTCCTAAAAACAGCTGAAAACAGCTGAAAAACACATTAAATGGCATGCATAAACATGCCATAGCATCGAATGTTGCAAAAACAGCCAAAAACACCACAATTTGGCATTCTGAAAAAATGACCCAAAAAGCAAGGCTATAGTATGGCGAAAAAGTCAAAAAATGACCCATCCTAAAAACAGCTGAAAACACCTGAAAAACACATTAAATAGCGGGCATAAACATGCCATAGTATAGAATGTTGCAAAAACAGCCAAAAACACCACAATTTGGCATGTTGAAAAAAAAGACCCAAAAAGCAAGGCTATAGTATGGCGAAAATGTCCAAAAATGACCCATCCCAAAAACAGCTGAAAACAGCTGAAAAACACAATAAATAGCATGCAGAAACATGCCATAGTATAGAATGTTGCAAAAACAGCCATAACCACCATAATATGGCATGTTGAAAAAAAATGACCCAAAAAAGCAAGGCTATAGTATGGCGAAAATGTCCAAAAGTGACCCGTCCTAAAAACAGCTGAAAACACCTGAAAAACACAATAAATAGCGTGCAGAAACATGCTATAGCATAGAATGTTGCAAAAACAGACAAAAACACCATAATATGGCATGTTGAAAAAAATGAACCAAAAAAGCAAGGCTATAGTATGGCGAAAAAGTCAAAAAATGAGCCGTCCCAAAAATAGGCTGAAAACACCTGAAAAACACATTAAATAGCACGCAGAATCATACCATAGCATAGAATGTTGCAAAAAAAAACTAAAAAACACATAATTTGGCATGTTGGAAAAAAATGACCCAAAAAGCAAGGCTATAGTATGGCGAAAAAGGCAAAAATGACCTGTCCCAAAAACAGCTGCAAACACCTGAAAAACACAATAAATAGCATGCAGAGACATGCCATAGCACCAGGTGTTGCAAAAACAGCCATAACCACCATAATTTGGCATGTTGAAAAAATGACCCAAAGAGCAAGGCTATAGTATTAAAATGTCCAAAATGACCTGTCTAAAAACAGCTGAAAACAGCTGAAAACACAATAAATAGCATGCATAAACATGCCATAGTATAGAATGTTGCAAAACAGCCAAAAACACCACAATTTGGCATGTTGAAAAAATGACCCAAAAGCAAGGCTATAGTATGGCGAAAAAGTCAAAAAATGACCCGTCCCAAAAACAGCTGCAAACACCTGAAAAACACAATAAATAGCATGCAGAGACATGCCATAGCACCAGGTGTTGCAAAAACAGCCATAACCACCATAATTTGGCATGTTGAAAAAATGACCCAAAAAGCAAGGCTATAGTATGGCGAAAAAAGTCAAAAATGACCGTCCAAAAACAGCTGAAAACACCTGAAAAACACGCTAAATAGCGTGCAGAAACATGCCATAGCATAGAATGTCGCAAAAACAGACAAAAACACCATAATATGGCATGTTGAAAAAAATAACCCAAAAAGCAAGGCTATAGTATGGCGAAAAAGTCAAAAAATGACCCGTCCCAAAAACAGCTGAAAACACCTGAAAAACACATTAAATAGCGTGCAGAAACATGCTATAGCATAGAATGTTGTAAAAACAGCCAAAAACACCATAATATGGCATGTTGAAAAAATGACCCAAAAAGCAAGGCTATAGTATGGCGAAAAAGTCAAAAAATGACCCGTCCCAAAAACAGCTGAAAACACCTGAAAAACACATTAAATAGCGTGCAAAAACATGCCATAGCATAGAATGCTGCAAAACAGACAAAACACCATAAAATGGCATGTTGAAAAATGACCCAAAAAGCAAGGCTATAGTATGGCGAAAATGTCCAAAAATGACCCATCCTAAAAACAGCTGAAAACACCTGAAAAACACATTAAATAGCGCGCAGAAACATGCCATAGCACCAGGTGTTGCAAAAACAACCATAACCACCATAATTTGGCATGTTGAAAAAAAATGACCCAAAAAAGCAAGGCTATAGTATGGCGAAAATGTCCAAAAGTGACCCGTCCTAAAAACAGCTGAAAACACCTGAAAAACACAATAAATAGCATGCATAAACATGCCATAGTATAGAATGTTGCAAAAACAGACAAAAACACCATAAAATGGCATGTTGAAAAAATGACCCAAAAAGCAAGGCTATAGTATGGCGAAAAGTCGAAAAGTGACCCGTCCCAAAAACAGCTGAAAACACCTGAAAAACACATTAAATAGCGTGCAAAAACATGCCATAGCATAGAATGTTGCAAAAACAGACAAAAACACCATAATATGGCATGTTGAAAAAAATGACCCAAAAAGCAAGGCTATAGTATGGCGAAAAAGTCGAAAAATGAGTCATTCCCAAAACAGCTGAAAACACCTGAAAAACACATTAAATAGCGTGCAGAAACATGCTATAGCATAGAATGTTGCAAAAACAGCCAAAAACACCATAATATGGCATGTTGAAAAAAATGAACCAAAAAAGCAAGGCTATAGTATGGCGAAAAAGTCGAAAAATGAGCCGTCCCAAAAACAGCTGAAAACACCTGAAAAACACATTAAATTATGCAGAAACATACCATAGCATAGAATGTTGCAAAAAAAACTAAAAAACACATAATTTGGCATGTTGAAAAAATGACCCAAAAAGCAAGGCTATAGTATGGCGAAAAAGTCAAAAAATGACCCGTCCCAAAAACAGCTGAAAACACCTGAAAAACACATTAAATAGCGTGCAGAAACATACCATAGCATAGAATGTTGCAAAAAAAAACTAAAAAACACATAATTTGGCATGTTGGAAAAAAATGACCCAAAAAGCAAGGCTATAGTATGGCGAAAAAGTCAAAAAATGACCCGTCCCAAAAACAGTTGCAAACACCTGAAAAACACAATAAATAGCATGCAGAAACATGCCATAGCACCAGGTGTTGCAAAAACAGCCATAACCACCATAATTTGGCATGTTGAAAAAAATGACCCAAAGAGCAAGGCTATAGTATGGCGAAAATGTCCAAAAATGACCCGTCCCAAAAACAGCTGAAAACAGCTGAAAAACACAATAAATAGCATGCAGAAACATGCCATAGCATAGAATGTTGCAAAAACAGACAAAAACACCACAATTTGGCATGTTGAAAAAAAAGACCCAAAAAGCAAGGCTATAGTATGGCGAAAAAGTCAAAAAATGACCTGTCCCAAAAATAGCTGAAAACACATGAAAAACACAATAAATAGCATGCAGAAACATGCCATAGCATAGAATGTTGCAAAAACAGCCATAACCACCATAATTTGGCATGTTGAAAAAAATGACCCAAAAAGCAAGGCTATAGTATGGCGAAAAAGTCGAAAAATGACCCGTCCTAAAAACAGCTGAAAACAGCTGAAAAACACATTAAATGGCATGCATAAACATGCCATAGCATCGAATGTTGCAAAAACAGCCAAAAACACCACAATTTGGCATTCTGAAAAAATGACCCAAAAAGCAAGGCTATAGTATGGCGAAAAAGTCAAAAAATGACCCATCCTAAAAACAGCTGAAAACACCTGAAAAACACATTAAATAGCGGGCATAAACATGCCATAGTATAGAATGTTGCAAAAACAGCCAAAAACACCACAATTTGGCATGTTGAAAAAAAAGACCCAAAAAGCAAGGCTATAGTATGGCGAAAATGTCCAAAAATGACCCGTCCCAAAAACAGCTGAAAACAGCTGAAAAACACAATAAATAGCATGCAGAAACATGCCATAGTATAGAATGTTGCAAAAACAGCCATAACCACCATAATATGGCATGTTGAAAAAAAATGACCCAAAAAAGCAAGGCTATAGTATGGCGAAAATGTCCAAAAGTGACCCGTCCTAAAAACAGCTGAAAACACCTGAAAAACACAATAAATAGCGTGCAGAAACATGCTATAGCATAGAATGTTGCAAAAACAGACAAAAACACCATAATATGGCATGTTGAAAAAAATGAACCAAAAAAGCAAGGCTATAGTATGGCGAAAAAGTCAAAAAATGAGCCGTCCCAAAAATAGGCTGAAAACACCTGAAAAACACATTAAATAGCACGCAGAATCATACCATAGCATAGAATGTTGCAAAAAAAAACTAAAAAACACATAATTTGGCATGTTGGAAAAAAATGACCCAAAAAGCAAGGCTATAGTATGGCGAAAAAGTCAAAAAATGACCCGTCCCAAAAACAGCTGCAAACACCTGAAAAACACAATAAATAGCATGCAGAGACATGCCATAGCACCAGGTGTTGCAAAAACAGCCATAACCACCATAATTTGGCATGTTGAAAAAAATGACCCAAAGAGCAAGGCTATAGTATGGCGAAAATGTCCAAAAATGACCCGTCCCAAAAACAGCTGAAAACAGCTGAAAAACACAATAAATAGCATGCAGAGACATGCCATAGCACCAGGTGTTGCAAAAACAGCCATAACCACCATAATTTGGCATGTTGAAAAAATGACCCAAAAAGCAAGGCTATAGTATGGCGAAAAAAGTCAAAAAATGACCCGTCCCAAAAACAGCTGAAAACACCTGAAAAACACGCTAAATAGCGTGCATAAACATGCCATAGTATAGAATGTTGCAAAAACAGCCAAAAACACCACAATTTGGCATGTTGAAAAAAAATGACCCAAAAAGCAAGGCTATAGTATGGCGAAAAAGTCAAAAAATGACCCGTCCCAAAAACAGCTGCAAACACCTGAAAAACACAATAAATAGCATGCAGAGACATGCCATAGCACCAGGTGTTGCAAAAACAGCCATAACCACCATAATTTGGCATGTTGAAAAAATGACCCAAAAAGCAAGGCTATAGTATGGCGAAAAAAGTCAAAAAATGACCCGTCCCAAAAACAGCTGAAAACACCTGAAAAACACGCTAAATAGCGTGCAGAAACATGCCATAGCATAGAATGTCGCAAAAACAGACAAAAACACCATAATATGGCATGTTGAAAAAAATAACCCAAAAAGCAAGGCTATAGTATGGCGAAAAAGTCAAAAAATGACCCGTCCCAAAAACAGCTGAAAACACCTGAAAAACACATTAAATAGCGTGCAGAAACATGCTATAGCATAGAATGTTGTAAAAACAGCCAAAAACACCATAATATGGCATGTTGAAAAAATGACCCAAAAAGCAAGGCTATAGTATGGCGAAAAAGTCAAAAAATGACCCGTCCCAAAAACAGCTGAAAACACCTGAAAAACACATTAAATAGCGTGCAAAAACATGCCATAGCATAGAATGCTGCAAAAACAGACAAAAACACCATAAAATGGCATGTTGAAAAAATGACCCAAAAAGCAAGGCTATAGTATGGCGAAAATGTCCAAAAATGACCCATCCTAAAAACAGCTGAAAACACCTGAAAAACACATTAAATAGCGCGCAGAAACATGCCATAGCACCAGGTGTTGCAAAAACAGCCATAACCACCATAATTTGGCATGTTGAAAAAAAATGACCCAAAAAAGCAAGGCTATAGTATGGCGAAAATGTCCAAAAGTGACCCGTCCTAAAAACAGCTGAAAACACCTGAAAAACACAATAAATAGCATGCATAAACATGCCATAGTATAGAATGTTGCAAAAACAGACAAAAACACCATAAAATGGCATGTTGAAAAAATGACCCAAAAAGCAAGGCTATAGTATGGCGAAAAGTCGAAAAGTGACCCGTCCCAAAAACAGCTGAAAACACCTGAAAAACACATTAAATAGCGTGCAAAAACATGCCATAGCATAGAATGTTGCAAAAACAGACAAAAACACCATAATATGGCATGTTGAAAAAAATGACCCAAAAAGCAAGGCTATAGTATGGCGAAAAAGTCGAAAAATGAGCCGTCCCAAAAACAGCTGAAAACACCTGAAAAACACATTAAATAGCGTGCAGAAACATGCTATAGCATAGAATGTTGCAAAAACAGCCAAAAACACCATAATATGGCATGTTGAAAAAAATGAACCAAAAAAGCAAGGCTATAGTATGGCGAAAAAAGTTTAAAAATGAGTCATTCCCCAAAACAGCTGAAAACACCTGAAAAACACATTAAATTGCGCGCAGAAACATACCATAGCATAGAATGTTGCAAAAAAACCTAAAAAACACATAATTTGGCATGTTGAAAAAATGACCCAAAAAGCAAGGCTATAGTATGGCGAAAAAGTCAAAAAATGACCCGTCCCAAAAACAGCTGAAAACACCTGAAAAACACATTAAATAGCGCGCAGAAACATACCATAGCATAGAATGTTGCAAAAAAAAACTAAAAAACACATAATTTGGCATGTTGGAAAAAAATGACCCAAAAAGCAAGGCTATAGTATGGCGAAAAAGTCAAAAAATGACCCGTCCCAAAAACAGCTGCAAACACCTGAAAAACACAATAAATAGCATGCAGAAACATGCCATAGCACCAGGTGTTGCAAAAACAGCCATAACCACCATAATTTGGCATGTTGAAAAAAATGACCCAAAGAGCAAGGCTATAGTATGGCGAAAATGTCCAAAAATGACCCGTCCCAAAAACAGCTGAAAACAGCTGAAAAACACAATAAATAGCATGCAGAAACATGCCATAGCATAGAATGTTGCAAAAACAGACAAAAACACCACAATTTGGCATGTTGAAAAAAAAGACCCAAAAAGCAAGGCTATAGTATGGCGAAAAAGTCAAAAAATGACCTGTCCCAAAAATAGCTGAAAACACATGAAAAACACAATAAATAGCGTGCAGAAACATGCCATAGCACCAAGTGTTGCAAAAACAGCCATAACCACCATAATTTGGCATGTTGAAAAAAATGACCCAAAAAGCAAGGCTATAGTATGGCGAAAATGTCCAAAATGACCTGATCTAAAAACAGCTGAAAACAGCTGAAAAACACAATAAATAGCATGCATAAACATGCCATAGTATAGAATGTTGCAAAAACAGCCAAAAACACCACAATTTGGCATGTTGAAAAAAAATGACCCAAAAAGCAAGGCTATAGTATGGCGAAAAAGTCAAAAAATGAGCCGTCCCAAAAACAGCTGAAAACACCTGAAAAACACGCTAAATAGCGTGCAGAAACATGCCATAGCATAGAATGTCGCAAAAACAGCCAAAAACACCATAATATGGCATGTTGAAAAAAATAACCCAAAAAGCAAGGCTATAGTATGGCGAAAAAGTCAAAAAATGACCCGTCCCAAAAACAGCTGAAAACACCTGAAAAACACATTAAATAGCGTGCAAAAACATGCCATAGCATAGAATGTTGCAAAAACAGACAAAAACACCATAAAATGGCATGTTGAAAAAATGACCCAAAAAGCAAGGCTATAGTATGGCGAAAAGTCGAAAAGTGACCCGTCCCAAAAACAGCTGAAAACACCTGAAAAACACATTAAATAGCGTGCAAAAACATGCCATAGCATAGAATGCTGCAAAAACAGACAAAAACACCATAAAATGGCATGTTGAAAAAATGACCCAAAAAGCAAGGCTATAGTATGGCGAAAAAGTCGAAAAATGACCCGTCCTAAAAACAGCTGAAAACACCTGAAAAACACATTAAATGGCATGCATAAACATGCCATAGCATCGAATGTTGCAAAAACAGCCAAAAACACCACAATTTGGCATTCTGAAAAAATGACCCAAAAAGCAAGGCTATAGTATGGCGAAAAAGTCAAAAAATGACCCATCCTAAAAACAGCTGAAAACACCTGAAAAACACATTAAATAGCGGGCATAAACATGCCATAGTATAGAATGTTGCAAAAACAGCCAAAAACACCACAATTTGGCATGTTGAAAAAAAAGACCCAAAAAGCAAGGCTATAGTATGGCGAAAATGTCCAAAAATGACCCGTCCCAAAAACAGCTGAAAACAGCTGAAAAACACAATAAATAGCATGCAGAAACATGCCATAGTATAGAATGTTGCAAAAACAGCCATAACCACCATAATTTGGCATGTTGAAAAAAAAGACCCAAAAAGCAAGGCTATAGTATGGCGAAAAAGTCAAAAAATGAGCCGTCCCAAAAATAGGCTGAAAACACCTGAAAAACACATTAAATAGCACGCAGAATCATACCATAGCATAGAATGTTGCAAAAAAAAACTAAAAAACACATAATTTGGCATGTTGGAAAAAAATGACCCAAAAAGCAAGGCTATAGTATGGCGAAAAAGTCAAAAAATGACCCGTCCCAAAAACAGCTGCAAACACCTGAAAAACACAATAAATAGCATGCAGAGACATGCCATAGCACCAGGTGTTGCAAAAACAGCCATAACCACCATAATTTGGCATGTTGAAAAAAATGACCCAAAGAGCAAGGCTATAGTATGGCGAAAATGTCCAAAAATGACCCGTCCCAAAAACAGCTGAAAACAGCTGAAAAACACAATAAATAGCATGCATAAACATGCCATAGTATAGAATGTTGCAAAAACAGCCAAAAACACCACAATTTGGCATGTTGAAAAAATGACCCAAAAAGCAAGGCTATAGTATGGCGAAAAAAGTCAAAAAATGACCCGTCCCAAAAACAGCTGAAAACACCTGAAAAACACGCTAAATAGCGTGCAGAAACATGCCATAGCATAGAATGTCGCAAAAACAGACAAAAACACCATAATATGGCATGTTGAAAAAAATAACCCAAAAAGCAAGGCTATAGTATGGCGAAAAAGTCAAAAAATGACCCGTCCCAAAAACAGCTGAAAACACCTGAAAAACACATTAAATAGCGTGCAGAAACATGCTATAGCATAGAATGTTGCAAAAACAGCCAAAAACACCATAATATGGCATGTTGAAAAAATGACCCAAAAAGCAAGGCTATAGTATGGCGAAAAAGTCAAAAAATGACCCGTCCCAAAAACAGCTGAAAACACCTGAAAAACACATTAAATAGCGTGCAAAAACATGCCATAGCATAGAATGCTGCAAAAACAGACAAAAACACCATAAAATGGCATGTTGAAAAAATGACCCAAAAAGCAAGGCTATAGTATGGCGAAAATGTCAAAAAATGACCCATCCTAAAAACAGCTGAAAACACCTGAAAAACACATTAAATAGCGCGCAGAAACATGCCATAGCACCAGGTGTTGCAAAAACAGCCATAACCACCATAATTTGGCATGTTGAAAAAAAATGACCCAAAAAAGCAAGGCTATAGTATGGCGAAAAAGTCGAAAAGTGACCCGTCCCAAAAATAGGCTGAAAACACCTGAAAAACACATTAAATAGCACGCAGAATCATACCATAGCATAGAATGTTGCAAAAAAAACCTAAAAAACACATAATTTGGCATGTTGGAAAAAAATGACCCAAAAAGCAAGGCTATAGTATGGCGAAAAAGTCAAAAAATGACCCGTCCCAAAAACAGCTGAAAACAGCTGAAAAACACAATAAATAGCGTGCATAAACATGCCATAGTATAGAATGTTGCAAAAACAGCCAAAAACACCACAATTTGGCATGTTGAAATAAAATGACCCAAAAAGCAAGGCTATAGTATGGCGAAAATGTCAAAAAATGACCCGTCCCAAAAACAGCTGAAAACACCTGAAAAACACATTAAATAGCGTGCAGAAACATGCCATAGCATAGAATGTTGCAAAAACAGACAAAAACACCATAAAATGGCATGTTGAAAAAATGACCCAAAAAGCAAGGCTATAGTATGGCGAAAAGTCGAAAAGTGACCCGTCCCAAAAACAGCTGAAAACACCTGAAAAACACATTAAATAGCGTGCAAAAACATGCCATAGCATAGAATGTTGCAAAAACAGACAAAAACACCATAATATGGCATGTTGAAAAAAATGACCCAAAAAGCAAGGCTATAGTATGGCGAAAAAGTCGAAAAATGAGCCGTCCCAAAAACAGCTGAAAACACCTGAAAAACACATTAAATTGCGCGCAGAAACATACCATAGCATAGAATGTTGCAAAAAAACCTAAAAAACACATAATTTGGCATGTTGAAAAAATGACCCAAAAAGCAAGGCTATAGTATGGCGAAAAAGTCAAAAAATGACCCGTCCCAAAAACAGCTGAAAACACCTGAAAAACACATTAAATAGCGTGCAGAAACATGCTATAGCATAGAATGTTGCAAAAACAGCCAAAAACACCATAATATGGCATGTTGAAAAAAATGAACCAAAAAAGCAAGGCTATAGTATGGCGAAAAAGTCGAAAAATGAGCCGTCCCAAAAACAGCTGAAAACACCTGAAAAACACATTAAATTGCGCGCAGAAACATACCATAGCATAGAATGTTGCAAAAAAACCTAAAAAACACATAATTTGGCATGTTGAAAAAATGACCCAAAAAGCAAGGCTATAGTATGGCGAAAAAGTCAAAAAATGACCCGTCCCAAAAACAGCTGAAAACACCTGAAAAACACATTAAATAGCGTGCAGAAACATACCATAGCATAGAATGTTGCAAAAAAAAAACTAAAAAACACATAATTTGGCATGTTGGAAAAAAATGACCCAAAAAGCAAGGCTATAGTATGGCGAAAAAGTCAAAAAATGACCCGTCCCAAAAACAGCTGCAAACACCTGAAAAACACAATAAATAGCATGCAGAAACATGCCATAGCACCAGGTGTTGCAAAAACAGCCATAACCACCATAATTTGGCATGTTGAAAAAAATGACCCAAAGAGCAAGGCTATAGTATGGCGAAAATGTCCAAAAATGACCCGTCCCAAAAACAGCTGAAAACAGCTGAAAAACACAATAAATAGCATGCAGAAACATGCCATAGCATAGAATGTTGCAAAAACAGACAAAAACACCACAATTTGGCATGTTGAAAAAAAAGACCCAAAAAGCAAGGCTATAGTATGGCGAAAAAGTCAAAAAATGACCTGTCCCAAAAATAGCTGAAAACACATGAAAAACACAATAAATAGCGTGCAGAAACATGCCATAGCACCAGGTGTTGCAAAAACAGCCATAACCACCATAATTTGGCATGTTGAAAAAAATGACCCAAAAAGCAAGGCTATAGTATGGCGAAAATGTCCAAAAATGACCCGTCCCAAAAACAGCTGAAAACAGCTGAAAAACACAATAAATAGCATGCATAAACATGCCATAGTATAGAATGTTGCAAAAACAGCCAAAAACACCACAATTTGGCATGTTGAAAAAAAATGACCCAAAAAGCAAGGCTATAGTATGGCGAAAAGTCGAAAAGTGACCCGTCCCAAAAACAGCTGAAAACACCTGAAAAACACATTAAATAGCGTGCAAAAACATGCCATAGCATAGAATGCTGCAAAAACAGACAAAAACACCATAAAATGGCATGTTGAAAAAATGACCCAAAAAGCAAGGCTATAGTATGGCGAAAAAGTCGAAAAATGACCCGTCCTAAAAACAGCTGAAAACACCTGAAAAACACATTAAATGGCATGCATAAACATGCCATAGCATCGAATGTTGCAAAAACAGCCAAAAACACCACAATTTGGCATGTTGAAAAAAAAGACCCAAAAAGCAAGGCTATAGTATGGCGAAAAAGTCAAAAAATGACCTGTCCCAAAAATAGCTGAAAACACATGAAAAACACAATAAATAGCGTGCAGAAACATGCCATAGCACCAGGTGTTGCAAAAACAGCCATAACCACCATAATTTGGCATGTTGAAAAAAATGACCCAAAAAGCAAGGCTATAGTATGGCGAAAATGTCCAAAAATGACCCGTCCCAAAAACAGCTGAAAACAGCTGAAAAACACAATAAATAGCATGCATAAACATGCCATAGTATAGAATGTTGCAAAAACAGCCAAAAACACCACAATTTGGCATGTTGAAAAAAAATGACCCAAAAAGCAAGGCTATAGTATGGCGAAAAAGTCAAAAAATGACCCGTCCCAAAAACAGCTGAAAACACCTGAAAAACACGCTAAATAGCGTGCAGAAACATGCTATAGCATAGAATGTCGCAAAAACAGCCAAAAACACCATAATATGGCATGTTGAAAAAAATAACCCAAAAAGCAAGGCTATAGTATGGCGAAAAAGTCGAAAAATGACCCGTCCCAAAAACAGCTGAAAACACCTGAAAAACACATTAAATAGCATGCATAAATATGCCATAGCATAGAATGTTGTAAAAATAGCCAAAAACACGACAATTTAACAAAAAAAAAAAAAAAAAGACACACTGGGTTTGAATATACGAAACAAGGTTCACTGACCGTCTCTGTCAGCGAATGTCCTGTTTCCGCTGTCAATTTTCCCTGTTTGACTTTTTGATTGTGACATTTTCTCTTACTAGCTAGCAGCTATTTTTGGCTAATTTCACTCTGCACACAATGTCATATTGTACTTGCTGCACGCTGACAATTAAAAAAAGAAAAAGGCTGTGTTGTTGTGGCTGAGTGGGGTCACTGAAACCAAGAAACAATTCTCAGAGTAAAACTACACGAAATCATTATTAGAACATGTAAGGCTCTGCTACACGCTCAATCCGAGTGGTTATGTTTTGTGTGTAAAAAAAGGAGCAGTTATTTTCAAAATGAATATGATTGGCTTCTACGTGTTTATTATTCACAATATGAAAAGGTCAAATAAAACCAAGCTCATTCAGAGCATTTCATGTCTCAAATGCATGATTTAATTTCATAATGGGCCCATCCATGTCATATTTCTATTATCTTCTATTATCATTATAGTTATCTAGTTATTTTTATCCATTCACTGCATATCCCACACGTGTGTCCTATAAGGTGATCTGATGCAAATTTCAGCTGCATTCTTTTTATAATCACTTTCTTAAATTAGCCTTTAATTATGTTCTGACTCGCCATCTAATTGCCTACAAAAAAATTGGCCCAAGCAGACCATTTTCACATATTTTGAAGCTGCCCAGCTATTCAGCCATATTGGCAAAAGATTACACAAGTAATACAAAATATTTTTGGAGATGAATTCAACAGCTCTTTCTCCACAATCTACTTGGGGAATATTGCACCCCATATACCGGGACGAGACAAATATCTTTTGAAAATTTTATTAGCAGCCAGTAAGAAAACCATAACTCGGAGCTGGTTACAGCCCACACCTCCAGCAGAGTCAGACTGGATCGATATTGTGACCAATATCCAAAATATGGAAAGGATGACCTTCTCGTTAAATCTACAGACTGATAAATATTTGCACTATTGGGAAAAATGGATTGTGTTCATGTCCACAAGAGATGCTCATTGAGCCATCATGTATTTGTAACTCCATCAGTATAATGTTTGAATGAATGTATAGGTGACCAAATGTTTGTTCTATGCTCTTCTGTATGTTGTCTATGTTCCTTTTATAAAAATAAAGTACAAAAAAAAAATTGGCCCAAGGCCAAATTTACTAGCCGACCCCTGGTATAGTATGACATCAAAAATGATCCAAAACTGCACAAAAACATCATAGTCGTATGTCATCACAAATGACCCAAAATGGCAAAAAAACATCATCGTATAGTATGTCCTCAAAAATGACCCAAAATACTACAACAATGGCATACAATAGTATGTCCTCAAAAATAACCAAAAAAAATCATGGCATAGTTTGTTGTCAAAAATGACAACAACAAAAATGTAACAGTGTATAATCTAAAGTCATGAAAGAACACGAATAAACTTCATAGTATTATATATCATCCAAAAAAGCATAGTAAAGTATGAAGTAGTATTGTTTCTCATCCAAAAAACCAAAAAAGTCTCATAGTGTGTCATCAGAAATTGCAGAAAAATGTTATAGAATTGCATTTTGACTAAAATAGCGTAAGATAGTATAATAAGGAATCCTGCATAGCATAAAAAAGTAAAAGTACCATCATCTGAGATATTACAACCTATAGAATAGTATGACGTCCAAAACGGCATTAGCAGTCGTTCAAAATAGCATGTAGTATGTCATCCAAAATCGCACAAAGAAGTGAAAGTGTTGTGTCATCTTAAATAAAAATAAGCGTGTCTTCTAAAAAAGCACACACAGCATAAAAATGTCACAGCATAGTATATCACCTAAAAATATTATAAAGGTTTCATAATATAGCATTTTGTCTAAAATGGCATTAAAGGTCATACTATAGTATTCTGTCACAAATAACATAAGTCAAAGCATAGAATACCATAGAAAATACCCATTCAAGTACCTTAAACGATTCAACATTTCGATCACTGCTAATATGTCCTGATAGCAGGATTTTGCCAGTACAAAATGTTAACACTTCTTTATGCAGTTGACAAAGCCAAACATAAAAAGCTGACATTCAGTAGCAAAAAACCTATTTCTGCTTCGACCCCCACCTCACACACACACCTACCTCGTGTTGTACAGCGGAGGTTTCCTGTCCACGCACCGCAGGCGAGCTCTTGGCCTGGATGCAGGTTATTGCTTTCTGTAGGAGAAATTATTTTGTCATTAAATGAATGAATTGGCTATTTTTTTGCCCTTCAGTGTTTTTAAAGATGAAAAATAAAACAATATTTACCTTCGGCATCATCCGGGGCTGTATTTCAGAAAGCGGGATTACTAAAAACTCTGAGTATGTTGAGCCTAAAATGAGGGAAACTCTGAATTTTCCGTTTCACAAAGCCAGCTCAGTGTCACCCTGAGTCGGTTACTATGGCAACAGACCTGCTCGCTGGCAGGTTCGCTTCCTCTGAGCCTGAGAATGATCGTCCGCTGAACGAGAAGCAGGAAGAAGAAACATGGCGTGTCCTTTTCTTAACAAAGGTGCAGACATGGAGGCACGAATAATTCAGGCTTTTGCATCAGAAGAGGGTTATTAGACCACTTTTGGATGTGTAATTATTCCCGGAGGAATATCTGTACGAAAGATACCGTTTTACATCACATTCCATAATTTATCTTGTCTTCGGACCCTAAATATCAAACATCTCACATCGTGGATGTGCACCAACATCAGAACAAATATTACACACTGCATCACTTTTTTATGCAAACGGCGGTTTCCTCTACAACGTTGGAGATACTGAGCACATTAGTAAAAGTTACACTGGCTTTGAAAAAGCTTCTGCCTCTGTTTGTGGTTTTTCCTGGGCATAAATCAGAAAGGATATTTAAGGATTCACCCGTGTGATCAGATGAATAGATGGGACTCGCATCCCCATCAAAGCTCCACTGCAAAACGAAGGCGACTGTGAATCGAAAGTCAGTCAGTAGTAGATATTCTCCTTTAAAAGTCCCACTTTGTAATTAAAACAGTGTTTTTCTGACTCAGTCTCCAGAGGAAACATTACGCATTCAACTGAATAAATTACACACAAAACCACATTATAAATGTGAAAATTAATAATTTAATCTCATGGAAGACAGTAAGATATATTTCTCCTGTAACAAAGAGTTGCATCTACTCTGTTACATCTTTGCAAACGTACCACTTGTGTTCGATAATAAAAAAGCCAGTTTCAAACCAGGAATGAATCCATCCCTGAGATTTCCTTGAAGAATGATTTTTTTAAAGTAATAACTGCAGCCACAGACATTTTAACGTGCGCTGAACCATCTGAGTGTTGGAGTCTCTGCAAGCTTCCTTTTGTGTAATGTGCTGCGAATAATGGTGGTAATTGTTCTGCAGCAAAGGTGATATGTGATGCAGCCCACGTGGCCAGGCTCCGTCCACGACTCACGGGTGTATCGAGAGTCTGCACTGAGCCATAAATTAGCACAGGGTCAGTTGAATGTCGGCTCGCTGCAGAACAAGGGCAAGAATTGAGATGACGATTGGCATTTTCAAGGCCCGCTTCCAGTGTCCGCGAGGCTCTGGGTCACCCCAGAGAGGGCATGCGACACGATCGTGGCCTGTGGCCTGTGTCCTGATCGACAATATTGCTGTATTGAGAGCGACAACCTGCCATACAAATACATGAGCCAGAGGAAGACCATCCCTTCAAACCCATCGATGGACAGCAGTCTGTGACTCAATATGTTACAATCATTTTTCAAACTGATGCCCCCATTACCTCCCACCAGCACCCTGTCAGCTTACATTCAAATATGTTGTTATTTAGCTTTTTAATTTTTACATATAAATGAAAGATACTCATCAATTCTTCCCCTGATGCCCTCATGACATAAATCTGTTGAAGCATTCTTTTTTTTTTCTTTAAAATCAGGGAAGAAATCATTTGTCTTTTTTCTCCTCACGCATTTATTTGTCATTATTCTCTGGGAATACAAACAGAAATGCTTTTTACATTATAATATATTCTTATATATTACAACAATTTCCTTACAGTAAGGGAAACAGCAAAGTAATTAATCCACCTTCTGGTCTGGCTCACCTTTAACTGGTGTTCCAGCATTTGAATTTCTAGTTTTGTTTTAGTCATTTGGAGCTTTATATGGTCCATTTGGTCCAAAATAAATCCACCTTTTACCTTTTATTTCAAGACATCCAATTAATGTTCACATTTAGGCCATAAATTCTGCTTCCAATTACGATTAAATTCTGTGATGATTTTTTAAACGTTCTTTGAGAATTATGAATCATGATGAATGAGTGGACTTTATGAACTTCATAGTATCCTAAATATAGGCATTAACACACTCTGCAATCTTTTCCCAAGCCATCTCAACGCGCTCCTCTCAGCCTGAACATACTCAGAATTGATTGAGCTAATTATCATCAGCTGCTCTGAAACCGAAAACTCAGAGTTTCTCTGCTCAAACTCAGTCGACTCTGAGGTTGGGGTTAGGCTCAGAGTTTGTTGAGCCAGCTTTCTGAAATAGGGCCCAAGAAAACCTCCCGTGATAGTGGAGATATGCGAAAGTGCAAATATGTTACTGTATCATATAGCGAATATCTCAAGTACGCATGCAAACAAAATACAGTGAGTGTCATGTCTCATTAAAACAACAGTTTATTAAGCAGATTTGTTCCTGCCCATGTTAAGAAATTATATAAACAAAATATTCAGAGTGATAGTAAACACTGCTACGGTTGGTGAGTTACGGACAGAAGAAAACTGTCAAATTCGTGCATTTCAAACATTTTCCTTTTTAAAACAAGATCTCAATATAATGAGGTGTAACTGCCTCATTTCGTTAATGGATGATCCAGACAAATGCAAACAAACAACTTTTCAATGACAGAAAAAAATCAAATAAATATACATTCAAAAGAAATGACAACACAGGCAGTGTCACATCCTGCTTCACCCTGCTAAGAAAAAAATAGCATCAGAATACTGGGCGAATACTTCCATGCCTCACAGTGCAAGTTTTTCTATCCATCCAAACTTCAACCTATGAGACCTTTATAGACCTGTGGAAGAAACTTGGTGGTGCGTTTGGACTTACGTGGCTTAGAATCCCCAGTTTTGGTTACGATCCCTGTTTTCTCTTCCTCCGCCATCTCTCCACCCCCCCCGCCCTCCTCCTCCTCTTCTTCCTCCTCCCCCCGGTCCGTCCCTTGGATTGCACAGGTCTTTCTCCCGCTTGTGTTTCTCGTATCGCTCTGCCATGAGCACCAGCTCCTCAGGGACCTCCTGCAACAAGATTCACAAAGATGACATTTTAGAGTGGTTTGCTAGATACTTATTCATTCTTTTTTAAACTTGGATAAAGTACCCTTTTTCCTGACTTCTTTCTAAATCAAAAATGTGTTTGGGTGTATTTATTTTGTATATTTACATGGATGAATATAACATTTATAGATAAGGTATTTGTATACTACTTACTTTGGTAATGGAATATTAGCTTGTTATTTGTTTTTTTAGCAATGTCAAAATGATTTTTTTATAAATCTACAGATGTTGCATATTCTGATTCTTGAGTGAACTTCGAGTGGGTGGGGTTTTGTGTGATAACGGACAAACCTCTGGCAGAGATCGGGCAATTATGGGCTGTATTTAAGCATTGGTTGCATCCCAAGTCTCTTAAATTGCATTCACATTTCCCTCACTTTTATCTTAGTCCCTCCCACCGAGGGTTCATGACGAGATGCACGACTATGCCAGGACAAAGGAAACAAGTAAATATATTATGAGAAATGAGTCATGCTTTCCTCTGAAGCTTCACGTAATGTGACATTATTTATTCATCATTTGTGTCGCTCAGGACCTCCCCTTTTTAGTTTGACTTTTAAATGAACTTTATCTGTTGACTATTTATTCATATATTTTAGTCTGTGTCACAGTTTTACTACTTCCTATGTCCTTTTATAAGTTTTTAACATCTTTATATATTATTTTACTTTGTGCTGTTATCTTTTTATTTACCTCTTATTTGCATTGAGTAGTATTTTTTTTTATTATTGCTATTTTTAATTTATTCATCTATTTATTTACTTGTTTGTTTAGTTATTTATTTTAGTGTGTGCGGGAATATGAGTTTGGAACTAAATAAACTATATCAAAGATCAAAGATTTTCATCAAGCAAGCCATTTTACAATGTTTTCTATGAAGTAAAGCCCATTATAGCCCTCTATGGGTTATTTGCTAACAATAAAACATACTATTAATCAGCCTGCAGTGAAATACCAGAGAAATACACATCACCGTACATACAGTTACATACCTGTTTAGATTCTGAATCAACTTTCAGTTACACAGATTTTATGTCGACATAAAACATAAAGTCAAAATAACGTGTGTGAGTGTGTGAGTGTGTGTGACTGTGCGCGCATGCACTAACCTGTCCTGCTCGCTCCAGGATGGGAATAAGCTCAGGGGCCATCCTCCAGTTTTCTCTTGTTACCAGGGTAACGGCAGCACCTAAGCGTCTGGGTCATGAATGCATCAACATCACAAACAAACCCAACAGCAGACAGACACTTTCTGTGATTTACAAATGATGTGACTCCAGGAGGAAGCAAAACAAAGTCATCTGTAATCACACATACATGCACACACTCTTACCCTGCTCGGCCAGTGCGGCCCACGCGATGGACATACTCCTCTATGTTACGTGGGAAGTCATAGTTAAAGACGTGTGTAATGTCAATGACATCCAACCCTCGAGACGCCAAGTCTGTTGCAACCAGGATACGAACACGGCCTGGAAAAAAATTACAGTTATTCTTTGGTCAATATGAACCTTCATTAATTTAACATTAATTAATTTAAAACCGCATTTTCCTTCCTGTTACGTACTGTCTTTAAAGTCCTTGAGAGCCTCTTCACGGTCACACTGCTCACGGTCACCATGGAGACTTTGCACAGCTAAGCCCTGCAGACACAAGTCACTGGACAGGTCATCAGCCCTGAGATCGCAAACGGAGACAAAACATACACACATGGGGCTGTTAGTATGGGTGGTAAATGCTGCCTATGTAAGTGTATACTTACACTTAATGTACCAGCAACTGTGGGCGTTCCTTTAAACACACAATTTACTTCCTTGTTTCAATGAGATTCAAGATTCAAGATGTTTATTGTCATGTGCAAAATAAAAACATATTCATAACATAACAAAATCCATACAATTAAATTCCTAAAATGCCAGCCTCCTTTCATGCAAAACAATAATAAAATTAGAATAATAAGTTATATAAAAAAGCATGAGATTAAAGTAAGGTACGCTATGCCTCATGCAAATATTGCAAATACAGTCAATGCATATGTTAGTGGCTGACTGCACACTCACACAAGCTTCTTGCCAACAAAGATGAGAACTTTGTCCTGGGGCAGCATGTTTCTGATGAAGTCCAACAGGTAGGACTTCTTCTCCTCTTCGTGGATGACCAGCACTGTTTGCTGCACTGTGTTAACCGCCTAAGACCCAGAGAAACAGAGGATACAGCACACAGAACATTTTAAAAAATTGCCATGAAAAAGTCATAAAGGAATATTGGGCCACATTTTTCAGGGAGAAACAGGAAGAGGAGCCTGAAACTGAGTTAATTTCCACTTACTGCCAAGTCCAGAGTGCCCACATAAACCATCATGGGATTCTTTAGGTAGGATCTGGACAATCGTCTCACACCTGTGGGCCAGGTGGCACTGACATGGAGTGTAAGAGGGAAAAAAGAAGTTTGAATTATATACTTCACATCCTATAACATTTCAAAGACAATCATCTATGAGAAACATGCTGAATACTCGTATGAAACGAGGTTCGGGTATAGATGACGTGCTTTCTTCAAGACTGATCCGCGGAAAAAGCGTCTCAATATCCACACGATGAATGAAAATTCTCTCTTGTGTAGCTGTGTTTAATCTCTAACTATTGTAAGGAAAAAAATGATCTGAAACTCACATCTGAGATTGTAAATAATAAATATAGCAACTTCTGATCAACCCATATCAATTTCAGGTTTAAAATATCAACTTCAGGTTAAATCCCACTCATTTACATTTTAAATCCCTCCCATCCTGAGAAGTACGCAAACAGATAACTGAGCTGGCTGAAAAGAATCCTAAGTAACAAATTAAATGAATAAAACCATTAAATTCACTTTTAAAGAAGTTTGATTATGATATAATCTCCCTTTCCTTTGTAAAAAAGGTGGATCAGTTATACAGAGTTGTGACAGAGAATATATGTTTCGCATTATTGTTGGAGTATGTAAGTATATGATGCAATGTTCATGTTCATGTTCATTCCTTTTATCCTGATTATTCTTATGATTTATTCCTTATACAAGATATAGTACCGTAATAACTCACTGTTCTGTATGACAATCTAACCTCTGAGGTCAGCGGTGGGAGTGAACGCATGAGGCTCTGGATGACCGTTTAATGATCTGTATGATAATCTAAATCTTTGATGCCAGTGGTGTGTGAAAGCATGACGTGAGGAGAACTTGGCACCTGGAGATATGAAGAGGAGATGTGTGGGATGGATGTGGATCAAAAGGGCGTGGGTGTGTGGTATCTATAATGCTGTTCACCAGGGCACCCAGCAGGGAAAAAACAA
Source organism: Plectropomus leopardus (assembly GCF_026936395.1). NCBI lineage: Eukaryota > Metazoa > Chordata > Actinopteri > Perciformes > Serranidae > Plectropomus > Plectropomus leopardus. The sequence goes on along the minus strand of NC_142188.1, from coordinate 7,976,064 downwards.
TTCCTAATAAGGGATTGTCCTTGAGGTTGGCCAATCCAAAGATGATACCATGCCGGAAGGGGAGCCAGATAATGAGGGGAGCCAACCAGAAGATGACTCTTCCTACATTCACATTTTTTGTTATTGTAATAGTATAAAATACTGGATCAGGGAAAGACAGGTTGTCAGAATGCAGGCTGGCTCGCTGATGTTATCGGCTAGGGAGAGGCATTTCTGATCCAGAGCTCTGTATCTGCTCACTGCTTGCTTGAAAAGATTCACTAAAAGGTTTGAACTTAAAATTCTAAATTCTGTGTGGACATTCACTCATTTTGCTGTTTATTGAGTTGCTTTTAAGAATTCTGAACATAGCGCTCACCCTGGGAGGGTGAGAGTTTTTTTTCTATTTGCAGCAATCGAGAGAAAAACTCCTTCATTATCTCTTAAGAGAGTAATATTTATCTCAGTATTAAGAAATATTTTCCCTGAACTTATAAATGGATTGTAAAACACTGTTAAAGGAAAACCGACCAACACTGGATTGCACTGGCACTCTTTGCATTGACTATGAGATCTCAAACACTTGTTTTCAGTGTTTCCTGTGACTTGACTCATACCTGGTCATGACAGTCTGACGGTCTGGGCGGATGTCCAGGAGAATCTTCATGATCTGGGGTTCAAAGCCCATATCTAGCATTCGGTCAGCCTCGTCCAGCACCTTTTACCCAATGATCAGAGCAGTTATTAAAGGCGACCGTTCAGTACTCAAACACGTCACGAAAAAACTGGAATCAGACTTAAGAATCAGCATCTGAATCAGCGACCTTGACCACCAAAAACGAGTCAGTTCATCTGCAAGTCAAAGCAGACATTTGCATCAAATTTGAGATATCACATTCACGTGAATAGGACAGATGAGGTCACAGTGACCTCGACTTTTGACCACCAAAATGTGAGTCCAAATGACAGTTTGTGCAAAATTTGAAGAAATTCCCTTCAGAGATTCGGGACATGGCATTCATGAGAATACGACGGCTGGACCTCTGACGCAGAGGCTTAACATCAGACATCGAACAAAGAGTGCAACCTTTTACGACACTGGTTTCTGCTCACACATCAGAGCTTCATCATTTCACAGACTGAGGCATGACGATGCAAAAACACAAACAGCTGACCAGGTAGGTGATGGAGCGAAGATTGATGAGCTCGTTCATCTGGAGATCATTGAGTCGGCCTGGTGTAGCGATCACTATGTCCACTCCGGTCCTCACCAGGTTGATCTGGCCTCTCCGATCCCCTCCGCCATAGATACAGATACTGAGAGAAGGAACAGAAGGAGCGGTCATGGTCGAGGCTACAATTAATTATCGATACTAAGATCGCAGATGTGTCATCAGACTGCTGGACCTTTTGTAGCCTCTGTAGTGGTACTTTTTGCACTCAGTTTCAATCTGCAGGGCCAGCTCTCTGGTGGGAGTCAGCACCAACATGCCTGGACCGCCCCGCTCAGCTCTAGGCCTATCAAGAATGGACGGAAGGACAAAAAGACAGAGTTTGACAGATGAACAGGCACAATTATTGAAGCTGCACACTTTTAGAACAAATGAAAAGAAATAAAACTGTGATTGACTGAGCAGATAAATCTGACGCCTTAAAGGAAAGATGAGAGTGCACTGAAAAATAAGCAACAGGTCCAGAACTCACACAGGCTGTCCCTCCATGTGGATGAACCCTGGCAGCAGGTAGGCCAGAGTCTTTCCTGTTCCTGTCTGAGCGATGGCGATCAGGTCCTCCCCGCTCAGCAGCGCCGGCCACGCCTGAGACTGGTGAAGGAACAAGAACATCATCATACAATCAAAAAATCAAAGATTAAAAGAACACAAAAAACACAATCTAAGACAAACCAAGTATCTAATCTGCAAATACACTGCGTTCAACTTATTATACAAGTATTAAGAAATATAATATAACAAAATATAATTTTTATACTATTAAAAGCAATCTGCAGGCAGCATTAAAAAAAGATTAGCTTTCAGCCTTCCTGAGACTTAATGTAAAATTAGTCAAATAATAACAATCAAACAATTTTTTTTTATGTTGACGTTAAAGGTGTACTATACAGGATTGTGTGTTACTGTTTGTAGACATGCTTTTCAGTTAAAGCGATAGAAAGCCAACCTCAGATTCACTCTCATTTCGTGTTTCGTCTCACGTTATTTGCATTTTCTGCGCTGTTTCCTGGATGCCTTTTGCTAATGATCTGGCACCTGCTCACGACCTTTTTCACAAAGCCATGATCTCATCTGAGTGCTGGAGGGCCACAACTGTCCCCGACACAGGAAACTAGTCAAATCCAAGCAGAGGGTGGAGCCCCTGCACAAAAATACTCAACCACACACTTCTAGTGGGTCTTATGTGATAAATGAGAGGGATATCTTCTGCACGAGTCCGTTTTTAAGTAACATCATGCATAGCATATATTGCATGCATACATTCATAAATTTAACATTATAAGCCAGAAAACATTCAGTCTTTCAAGAGTGAGATGAGAGCGACTGATAATCTCATACATTTATTTTTTTTCCTCACGTAACACAAGATAAGATAAGATAACTGCCAGCATCAGTGTCAGTATCTTGTTTGTTTATAAACAGAAACTTAAAAAACAACAATTAAAACACTTAAACCCATTCATATGTCAGAGCCGTGTCTGGATGAACAACAGACAAACTCAACAACAGTTTCGATTGAGACTGCAAGACCGGAAAAAATGTTCCAAAGAGAACATCAAAATAAGTTTTGTTTTTAACCACTGACTGGCACAAATACTGATCGACCTGCTTCACGAAGCAGAGGGTGCGGCTGCTCATCAGCTTCACATTTACCACATGAATACTTTTGTCACAGTCATCAAACAAAAACAAGACTGGCTCTGCAGCTATTTGAAGGCACACGCCGGTGAGAATATTTTATCAGACCAAGCCTCTTACTGGGAAATGAAAGTAAAACCTGAGAGGGAGAAGATGCCGTTTCATTTCCCCTTGCAGCACTCTAGTTTGAATTTGGCACCAACACAGCCGCAGAGAGCAACATTTGCAGCTGAACAGCCTCAGGGAAACACAGGATACACACCAGACACTGGCCCAGAAACCATTCAGCAATGTTATAACAACATGCACATTAATCTAATGTGACTCCTGTGGTTTACATTTAAATATACAGATGAATGTTTGAATGTTCGAAATATCTCTGCTTCTGTAGCAGCATCCCACTGGATTTTATGGTACAGGATGAATTAAATTACATTTCAGAAAACACAACACTGTCTTTATGTTTAATTGGAAAAAAAGTTGTCACAGGTATGAGAGCTGTAAAAAAAAATTGAAACTTCAACATGTCAGAAGCCATTTTTAATGTGACACTCGATTTAAATTTAGATCATTTCTTTTGGCAGTAGTACAAGTAGACTATCTATGGTGGCTTCTACTTACTTACTTTGAACAGAGTGTAAACTCTAAATATCTCAATTTAAGAGTTAATTTGTGTACAAACACTATGAATGATTAAGTCCTTTTTGCACAGTTCTCAACATATCGTGTCATCTAAGATTTCTTTTCATTTCTGCTTTTTTGGGGAAAAAAAAAAAGGCTCAATATTTCCCGTCAAGGTCGCCCTAAACGTGGGTATTTCCAAATATTGATCTCTGTAAATCACGGGGATTACCACTGTCAACAGACAGCGAATTAGATAGGTCACTACGAGCACATTTGTCTTTGCAACACACACACACACACACACAAATATTTGTTCCAAAATGAGGTGCTTTATCAGTAATCGACATAAATGAAGCTACATTAGCGACAGCAAAATTACAATACATCATTTAATCTATTCTTGGAAAAATGTGACTTCTTTTGATTTCAACATGTTCAGCAGTGATACTTTAAAGTAGTGGGATATTATAAAAGTAAATGTGCCCAGGTGCCGGGCTCATACCTGGATTGGTGTCGGTTTTTCGAAGCCAACTTGTCGAATATTCTCCATGATCTCTGGATAAAGCTCGAAGGCCTCCAGAAAGGTGCGACAAGGATTGGGAATGGGCCGCTTCTCCCCCTCCTCCTTCAGGTCGTCCACAAAGATATTGTTATTCTCTTTCCTGTTGGGGAAAAAAATAACACAAACAAGAACATTGTGGAATTCACTGGAAGGGTCGAGAGTGGCTGACTCCAAACCACATTACAAGCTGCACGAGGACACGTACGAAATGTGATTAGCTCTAGTTTATGTTCAAGAAACCACATTTAATCCAAACTGTACTGTATTTCAAACTCGACATGAGGATCAACTGTATCCTGTCCTGTATTTTCCACATCGTTTACAAGTTGGACAGAAAATATTCCTTCCATTTTAAAACCCAAACCATTTCCAATATGGAATAAAGTTAACTAACGGGAATGTGTACAAGTTTCATTTACCTAGAGACAGACTAGAGGGTTCAGTACTTTTTGTCTTAGTCCTACAGATAACAGCTTTGTGTTAACTGTTTGTCTTGCACAACCAGACTTGGACCTCTGTCAATCCCTTGCTGTCAACTACCTTTCCTGTATTTCCCAGAAATGCTCACGATTACTGTAAAGCTTTAAGGATTGAGAATCTCTGACAAATAACAGGCCGGCTTACAAGTGTCAACATGGCAAACCTGCACGGAGCACTCTGAGTGTAACAGCCAGACGAGTTAGATAACACATGAAGAAATGGATCAATGGTGCCACCTATTTGACTGAGGCTGTAATGGAAAATATGCCAACAACAGACACTTGAAGGAAAACTGTTAGTTTCAGATATCTGACAAAAATGGGAGGTTTGGGGCTCTGCAAGCCAGCCAATAACAGCCAAGTAGTCGTGATATTTGGCTCTGTCTGTACTCACAACATTTCAGAATAGTTTTTGAAATAACTCGTGTCTAGTCCAGGTACTTTGGCTGTACTCTTATCGGTTCTTTTGAGGGATTTTAAGGGGGAAATAATGAAGAAAAAAAGAACAGAATTAACATTGCTTTATTTTCCATGTATTTGAGAGTGAATATAAATTAACATTCAGCACTACCGAACCTCCAACAAAGGCTGACTGGATAGATATTGTTACTACCGTCAAGAGATAGAAAGCATAACTTTTTCATTAAATTTAGGGACTGATAAATTCCTGCTGTACTGATAAAGATGGATATTGTATATATATATAGATATAGATATATTTACCATATGAACTGACTTGTGCATCCATCAGTGCAATTGCTTTCATAAATACAAAGGTGCTTGTATGTTCTGCAGTGTTAAACTGTATTTCAATGCTCTTTTGGAAAAAAAATAAAGTTTAAAAAAAAAATTAACAACATTTAATAATAGCACGGTTTTGAACAAATCACTACTATAGACTGTAACACACCTGAGGTGCATTCGGTAACAAGAGATGAAGTACAAGCTAGGCAGGCATAAACTGATTGATTGATTGATTGATTTTTTATTTACGTTGCATGCACACAATGTGCCGAAACCTCATGGTTTATAAGACACCAAAAATTTCACTGCAGCAGTCCAAACAATTAATCAGATTTCAATTCATCACAGGAATTTAGAACTTTTTTCTTTTTTTCTCACAGCTCAGTCTTAAACAAAATATTCTGCCTTCTTTCCCAAACTTGAACAAGAACATTTGCAACTAAAAAGGTTCCCTTCCTGCAGCACAGCTCATTTCAGACGAATGTTTTTATCTGACTGCAAATTAGAAACGTAGTTGGTTAGAAAAAACTGCACACGTTTATATAACCTTAACAAACAAGAAATATTCTGGTTTCTATTATTATTTTTCCAGTTCTGATAGCAGAACCATTAACATCAGAGCTTATCAATACTCCGTACTTCAATAATTCAAGAACTGGGGCTCATTTAATAACGGGATTCAGAGCTCATCCCTACAGGTGAGCACAGGGAAGATGACGTGATGAAAAGGTTACTGGCAGATTTACCTCCATTCACGGACTTCCTCTGCTGTGAGCATGGATACGCTCTCTGCTTCCGCGTAAAACTTCTTCTTCATGGGTGGGAGGTCTGAAAGAAGTTGCAAATAGTTAAAAGCCATGAATGAGCCCAATTCATTGAAAAACATGTCACTTTCCAAATGTGTGAACTGTAGTGTATATGAGCGCTCACCCTTCCACTTGAGCTCTTCATATTTGTCCTTGTTTTCCCGGATGCTGTTCCAGTCAATGGATGCATGAGCCGGGGCAACATCTGCAGCTTGCAACGCTGTAGCAGACCAGACAGAGCCATTCTTTACTCCATCACCTTCCCCTCTGTAGCGGCCTCCTCCTCCTCCTCCTCCTCCTCCTCCTCCATAGCCCCGACCAGGACCTGACACACAGATCAGCAGCACAGTAGTGTTACTATCAGATTCAGAACATAAAGAAATAAACAGGCCATAAGTACCCTGCTTCCCTTGACAAAGTCATCAAAGCCGTCCTCTCGCTTCATGACAAAGTCAGAGGACCTGACACCATCAAAATTATGTCCTGTATGAAATAGTCAGTACTCGCTGAATCTACTAAGATACTTTTTAAAAGGTCTGTTCATCTCATTTCATTATTGTTAGCAAAACAAAAATGCAACAGTTGGACCCGGACCAACATTTTCTAGAAAAAAGACATCGTACCATTGCGATATCCAAAGTTGCCATCCGCCACCAGTTCTTCAATCATCTCCTTGGCCTTCTGCTGGGCATCAGAGGACCCAAAGAGGACCACCTCACCTTCATAGTCCCCCTTGTTTATCTAAAAAAAAAAATATATAATAACAAAAAAAGAAAAACAGCAGAGTTACAGCAGCTTATATGAGCTCTACCCAAAGTGTCTGCTCTTCTGCTCTGACACTAACATTAGTGAACTTGCCTTGATCCTCGCACCGGTGCTCTCCTCCAGTTCACGGATTTTGGCTCCTCCGCGACCTTTAACAGGATTAAAATGTATTTAGAGTCAGAGCAAAATCTCCACACATGACTAGTCACAGTTCTGGAAACATAAAATACATTTATGCACAGGTCTTAACCACACAGTGTTTGTAAGGTTAGGTTAGCCGTTAGCATAGGTAGCTAACGGCTAAATTTTGCTACAAACTTCAAACTGTAATTTTGGCTCCGTAAACAAACCTATTATCCTCCCGACTAAAGCATTTTCTACGGTGAAGGTCACAGCCGGAGAAGAGCCCGACTTTTCATCCCCAAATGCTCGTCTTCCCGGACCTCCGCGATCGGAGCTCCGGGGAAACGGCCGATCTTCGCCTCCGCTTCTGTGACTCCTGAACTCGGATCCCTCAAAGCCACGATCCGCTCTGCGCTCTCGCGGAGCTCCAGACCTGTTTCCACTTTTAACACCGAAAAACACATTTTCTTTGCGACAGTCATCACGCGGCGATTTCCACAGAGCCGGAGCTGCTTTTGTTGCAGGTTTCTCGATGGCAGCACCGTCCTCGTCGTACTCTTCTTCCCAGTCAGACATCTTTACTCTGCCCGCGTGCAACCTGTCAAATCAACGTTAGTGTTGCCTTCACTTCCGGCGAGGTCACGCTTCCGACCTGGTGATTTTGGAGGGATTTTAATAAATATTATTTGCACAAAGATAGAAAGTATTAAACATATGAAATTGTAATGTGGCATGAAAAGGTGGAGAAATTTGCAAAAAAACAAAAAACAAAACTAAAACCTACATTCATGCTCTGAGGGACTGTTTGGCGCATTTTATGCACTTTTCAATCTTTTCTTTTTCTTTTTGTTTGGCTAATTTTAGCTGCGCTCATGCACGTGGCATACATTTTCTATTTTTGTTCAATCTTGGAATTTCCAGCTCAGTTTCTACATCGTAACATTCACACTGTTCAGTGCAAAAAATGCACCACTGAAACCCATTCAAACTGGATTTTATCACCTCAAAATCCCCCACAAAATAACCATTAGGTGACAGAACATGTCTACAAAGATACACAAAATGACAAAAAAGAAAAAAATACCTGAAATTAAAACAAAACAACAAAACAAGTAGACAAAACATGAACACAACAAAAGAACAAAAACATTAACATACACACAGACTAAAAAATGACACAAACTGACTTGAAATGAACACAAAAAAAATGAAACACAAATTGGCCATAAAGAGACACAAAAATTTAAAAAAGACATAAAATCACCTGAAATCAAAATAAAACAATAAAGAGACTGAACATGACCACAAAAACCCACAAAAATGATTAAATAAGAGATTTTGTAAAAAAAAAAAAAATAAAAAAATACCAAAAAAGACATAAATAATAGCTCAGAGAGGCAAAATTACTCCAGAGAGAAACAAAAATGACTGCAAATGACACAAAACAACCACAAGGGGCGCATAATTATTACAGAGACACAAAACAATCACAGGGGATACAGAATGACTGGGAAATGACAAAACAATGACCAAACAAATACAAAATATTAGCCTCCCTCAAAGAGAAGCAAAATTACCTCAAAGAGACCTAAATTATTACAAAAAAGACACAAAATTATCACAAGGAGACACAAAATGCATAAAAAAAACAAAATGACCTTAAGTTAAGACAAAATGAACTGAAATTAATACAAAATAATTATAAGGATGCACAAAATGATCACAAAGAGATATAAAACCACAAAAAGATGCCTACAGACTGCAAAGACACTAAACCACCACAAAGTCTGTGTGTCTCGGTCCTTTGTAGTGGGGTTAATGGGGTCCATTGTCTCATAATGTTCCCATGAGTCCCATGATGTGTGTCCCATGACTTACCCTTTACAATTATTATCCATGACGCTGAAAATTTAAAATCCTCATTCCAAAAAATGCGACATAACCATGTGCTACATTTTAGTTTGAGACTTTAATTACACTTTTATTTAAAAAAGACACACAAACCCAGACTGTTTAGTTAATTTGTACTTTATTAATGAATAATAAAATTATTTTTGCATTTCTCATCCAAAGAACATAATGTGCACTTTAATAAATTAATTTCAAAGAAATAATAATAATGTTAACATTATCAAGCTTTAAGGCCCAGTTGTGTAATAAATTACTGTTCAAGCAGTAGAGAAATGGTATTATTATCCATCAAAGCCGTATAAAGTCTGTGGCTAAAGCTAAGTGAACTGGATGCCCGACTCAAAATGAGAAGTTTGATCTTCAACTTTACAGTATGCTATAGGCAAAAAGGACCTTTACAGCCCTGTGAAGAGAAAAAAAGATTTTTCATATGCAAGAAAGGCACCCTTAAGCAATTTACAGATTGCAAAAATGAGCATGTTGTATGAGGGGAGTAATTCATCCAATGCCCCAACTGGCTGAGTCCACGAGCTTTCCTTGTGATCGATATCTTGCACCAAAATAACTGACAGTTGTGGTTGGCCTCTTTCATACGTATCAAAACTCAATAACTACAACAAATCTATTCCAATAATAATCATTAAAGTACCATGTCACATTTTCAGGCTCCTCAAACTCACCAAAAACAACTGTGCTTTCATGTTGATGATACATTTCATCAACTTCTGCATGGGCTGTAATCAATCTACACGTGTTTAGAATTTTCATTTGTTAGGCGATAATACTTATTAAATTCTACTACAGAACGTTAATTTCCTAAGTAATGCACCTTCTCACCATTCAAAACAAAGGGAATAAAACTGAAACGATGTCATCAACACGTTAAATTACATTTTTAAGACTGCTGTGACGGTGTACCTCTTAAGACGTAAACATGCAAAAACAAAAATTAAGATGGCTGACATAGTTTTCTGCATAATTCTCACTCAAGAGCAGTCGACAAGCAGGATGGCAGTGAAAACAAAACATTAAGAAACCTGCAGCACTTTTTTTCATAAACCTGCAAGTAAAAATGTCTTAATCTGAATATGGACTAAATGCACCAAAATATAAATGTGTGCACTTGAGCAATTTTAAAGCTTATTACAATTATGCATGATTTTTTGGGGGGTGCAGCAGAAGACATTAAAGAGGCTTTACATTAATTACATTTTAGTTTCAACCTTAGATGAGATTCTGGCTTCTCTTGTTAGTTTCCTGCCAACGTTTCCTTAAGCACATTGGTCTGGATGACAGCACCAGCTGAGTGCACAAAAAATATAATTGAAGGATAACTTAAGCATTTTTCAATCTGGGACATTTTTTCCTTTGAATATGTGTCTAAGAGACTGAGGTAAACAGCAGCTTTTGAAATTGGCCAATTATTGAGCGAGAGGGCAGCAACCAAAACTGGTTGTTTCTGCCACAGACAGGCTTAGGCCACCTTTAGACAAGAACGGCCCTATTAAAAAAGGGGAAAGTCTTTTCTTTTCATGATAAAAAAAATCTGCAATCATATGAGAACACTGTGAGAGCGATCTCCGTGTACACAGATCTGCAAAAACAACCGAAAATGTTGCAGTGTGCATGCCAGGCCAGTAGTTGGCAGTGTAACTTTGTGACACACCATAGAAGAACTCCACGTGCATGCGTGAAGTACGGCAGTGACGTCACCGTTGTCTCAGGATTTGCGCATCGCCAGGTTACCCGGCAACAGAAAGGGTCGCATTTTCAGAAGATTACACTCTGGAACCGGGTTTCAAAAGTTTGCATTTTCAGGCTCACAAAACGCCATTTTCTTGTGAACAAAAGACCAAACTACAACAGAAATGTAGCATTTCATACAAGAACCATTACCGTGTAAACGGCCCCTTAGATTACATTTACAAGGGCCTAATTTTTCACGGCCCTGCAGCAGCTGTTCACCCGCAGTCCCTGTTGTCCCTCTCTCTCTCCTTGTCCAGGTAAAATAGGTGAATAATCATAAATTACTAATAATCTTTTGTGCAACACTAAACCACGTTTTCTGTAAACTAGTCTGGTTACTCTCCAAATCTCAATCATAATTCCACTGTTGTCTTTTTGCAATAAATGAGATCTCATGACACTTCAGAACGAGACTTCCACTTGAGGAGACAATAACAAACAGACCAGGCAAAAGGTAAAGAGATACTTCAGCCAATCTCAGCCTGTCTGCGGCAACAATATCCACCTTTAATGAAGATATAGTGACGTGTTCAAACGCCTCATATGCTTGCATTGCAACCTGTTGCGTCGCAGCCCTCTCACTCAGTATTCGAAATTGTTGTTCACATCTGTCGCTTAGACATAAAGACGTGGAAAAATAGGGTCAAGGTTGAAAAATGTATGTTATCTTTTAAAGGGCACATTTTCTCATCTCACTGACTCGCTCCTGTTTTTTATGTTGAATTTATCAATTTTTTTGACTTCGTCCACAGCAGAATGGACACATGGAGAAAATAATTACATGCATGCTGGATCAACAACAGTGCTTGTGCATTATATTGTTATCGTTGGCTCCTCAGATGAATTCAAAATACCCTGCTATGTTATAACAGTGCACATTGCACACTACACTACATCTAATGTTGCTCCGGACTGGGAGGGAATATGTTCAGTCCAGCAGCCTTTAATCATTATTGATGCACATGGTGCAACCAGCACCCAGTAAAAATTAGGGATTGTCAAAACAATGTATTAAAAATACCTTAAAGGATGGTATGTTCGTTCTAAAATTGAATAGTAAGTGGGTTATCCTCATAACTACTCTCAAATTAGTTCAAATTAGAATATAATAATGTTTATATGGGCAGACTTTGTTTGTACTTGTTCGTTCAAGATTTTGAGGGAACATTATTTTAACATGCAGAAGGACATCCAGGCCACCAACGTCGTGTGTGACTGCTCCTCACGTTAAGTATTGCAACAGCTTAGACATGCAGCATCTCATGCTTGGCTGAGAGAGCCCACTTAATTCGACAATTCAGCATTCAGACAAGAAGCAACTAACTCACCAGGCTACCGTCCAACCCAAAACGGGACATAGTCCAACACTTCGTCTTGAGTGATTGCTGATAGGCCATTTTTCCCTAAAAGATTTGCTGCATCCAAGTTTACTGACAACTTGCTGACAGATGAAACTGAGCAGCCAAATAAACATTGAGTAACATTTCTGTTTAAAAAAAACAAAACAAAATGGGACGCTAGTGGTCTGAATACATGCTGAGGGTTTGACCTTTGACCCTTTTTATAATTCAGCTATTCCCATCACTCCGGGCCGCTCCCATAATTTTCCTTTCATTAATTCGTTCTTGGAAACAGTCCATGCAGCAATATGTATGAAAGCTTAAGTAAAAGATGACATTTTACACTGCCAAAGACAGACAGAGTAAGAAGAGTGAGCGACTCTCCAAGAAAGTCGCAGAATACAAGCACTTGTATGAAAAATAAAGTCATCAGTTAGTCACAGCTCTTTGTCAAGTTGGCTGGATCACTCTATGATTGTATGCGTCAGTGTGGTTTTGTGTGCGTGAGGACTGGTTGTATGTGTGTGTTTGTTTGTGTGTGTGTGTGTGTGTGTGTAGTGGTTTCACCGCATGTTAAGAAAGAAGTGGTTGACCTATCGTTTCCAGTGGCTTCTTTGAGGTTCAACTTTACTCTTGACTTTTGAGATTTGCATCTGTCTTGTCTATGAGCAGAGCTGGGTATCGTTTGGAAAATTACAAAACCAATACCAGTATCAGCACCATTACCAGTACCCTTAAAGTGATAGCAATATCAATAGAGTACTTCACTTGATACTGATAATGTGAATGGAGTGGCATGTAGTAAAGCCAAACTGACGAAATTTCGGCATGATAAATTATCAAGTCTGTCAATACACCACACTCAACCTCACCACACTGCAGACCGTGGGGGTTTTAGCTGCTGCTGAGGGAGTGTGAGCTCCGTGCCATGGACAGTTGTGAGAGTCTGACCACACAGTGACAGGGCTAATTGTTGGCATGACATAGCTAATGATACCTAATAGTAATTAACAGGTTTTAACCACAAAGTTGAGCCGTTTGGTTGTTTGTGTGAGTTTTTTTGGGATTGTTTATTGCAGGGGTGTCCAGACCTTTTTTTGAATGAGGGCAAGTTCGGATAATGTAAAAAATACCTGGAGGAAGCTGCTTCTCCCATCAAACGGATTATTAAATTAGCAGCTGTAATAGTTAACCGGGCAGACACCGGCTACACTGACTACGGCAACAAAAAGTCTGCTGATCCGGCAGGGAGTCTGAACAGGTCGGGATCAGATCCCAAAATCAGATCAAATGCAGTTATCGTTTGACTGGAAACATTTTGATACTGCTTGGTACTGGGTTATTTCAGTCAGTACCTTAAAGGTATAGAGTACTGATACCCAGCCCTAGTTATGAGACAAACAGTATTTTCTTCTAATTGTATTCAGTCATTTAACTGTCAAGTGTGCAACAAGGCAGATTCATCACGCTTCAATTTCTACAACAAACACTCCTGCTTGCGTCAGTGATGAGCCCAAACTTGGTTCTTTGGTTTGGGTTTTAGGCTCAGACTGAGTTCAAATGTAGGACTAATGGAAATTACATCAAAAAGAGAGCTAACATTACTCACAGACAGTTATGGTTGTGTTAAACCAAATTATTTTGCTTCCACGCTCTAATGTCTGTTAGGCAGGTGTCGGACTGCAGGCTCAGTAATCACAGTTAACGCTCCTTCCTTGATCTTAATTTTAAACAAATTAAATTTTATCAGCATCATTTTTTATTAATATATGATTTTGTATATGAAAAACCTTATTTGTATAAAGTTGATAAAACTTCTGAATATCTTTAGTTAAAGATGAAAACAATTTTTTAAGTTCTAAGTTTAAGTATTTTTCTTATTTTGTACAATGAATGAATATTACATACTGAGAAACAATATATTTTATGTCTCCATCTGATAGGTGGCCATCACAATAAGAGTGTTCATAATATGACATTAATTAGGTGGGGTAAAAAAGTGGTTATAGAGATATCAGTTATAAGCCAAATAAGTTGTCAAGTCGGCATATTAGATATTGGCAAAAAATCCAATACCGTGCATCTCTAGTAATTTTAGTACCGTGTGAAAAGTTTATAACATAATGAAATCTTTATGAAAGTGGACAAAATCATGTCGGACAAAATGTGAATTTTTTTTATGTCCATATGCAAAGCATTGATTGGACATTTGCAACATAATCTGTATAGTTTCCTATAAAAAATACCTTAAAAGTGGCGTCCCCAACAATGGTGTGTATGTACAGTATGCGTATGCGTGCGTGTGTGTGTGTGTGTGTGTGTGTGTGTGTGTGTGTGTGGTTATGCCAGCTGTATATGTGGAGGCTGACTGAGAAAGTCGGGGTGAGGTGCAGCCTCCTCTACAGTCTGTAAAAGGTCTGAGGGGCTGCTGTCGGGTCCCTGGGACAGGAAGCTGAAATGTTCTTCCTCTGGCTCGAGCTTGCACTCACTAATGAAGAGTTCTGTCCCGTCCCAGTTGCTAAGGTCTCCGTGGGCATTGCCACGTTTGCTACTGTTGCTGCTGCTGCTGTTGTTGAGCGCAGAGGAGAGACCGGGGGCACGGTTGTTCAAAGGCTGGCTGAGATTGTGCACGGAGAGGGACTTACCAAGATTGCCTCCCCAGTCTGAGGACCTCTCATCTGGGCTGGACGAGAGCAGCAGCAGGGGGTTCACCTCCAGGCTCATGTGCCTCCTCCAGACCCCCTCGGATTTCAAGCCAGGCTTCTCCCGCAGCTGCACCGTTTCATTCTCAGGGACCGCCTCACTGTCCCCTTCCTGGTCAGCATCCACACTGGACGCCACAACAACAGAGGGGCCCAGGCTGCCCTCGTCCGCCAGGACTTCATCTGTCATATCATCTGGGACGGGGTCAGGGGAGCATCGGAGGTGGGAGGGGTGCAACATGGGGGGAAGTCGGAGGGTGAGACCTCCTGTTGAGGGAGGTGGAGGTGGCAGGTCAGGGAAGTGTGCTCTTTTGGAGGTACCATTGGGCGTCACCAATGTTGGGTAGGGACTATCAGGAGGCAGCAGGGGTGACGGGGAGAGCGAGGCTGTGGACGGGGGGTAGGATGGAGGCGCTGAGTCTGGGGGGCCGTCATCATCGGCAGGTGCCAGGATGAGTCGCAGGCCTCTTGGGTTGGTGTTAAGAGAACGGCGGATTCCTCCGTTGTTCTCTCCTCCGCCGACAACCGAGTCACCTCCCTGTGGAGAGGGGAGGTCCCTGCTGATGATGGAGGTCTGGTAGTCCGAGTTGTGGTGGTTGTCCAGCTCAAACAGGGGGAGCGAGGAGAGGGTGAGTGCCGTGGGGCCTTTTTGTAGGACTTGGCGGTAAACGTCCAACAAAGAGTCCAACTTTGATTCAATGGAAGTTACCTAAAAGAGTGAGAAAGTGATGGAGTTTAAAGGGCTACTGAGTAATTTATGACTTTTTATTGAACTCCATTAGTGTCCAGTCCAGACTGTTCTCACTGGGGTGGCCCAGGTGGGGTGCTGACTTATGCAGGGGTGGCATGAAGTACGAGTGCTGCACACGCATCGGCATAGCTTTAATTTACCATTTTTGTCTACTATACCCATAACTACTTACTACTAACATAGCAACGTCTCACATTCTTGTTTATAGTTTAGTTTATAGATAGATAAGATATAGATAAACAGACCTACCAATCACAACACAACAGAGTGACAACACACGAGATTTCTTCATTAAAGAAACAGTTCCTTCAAAAGTAAATAGTACAAGAGCAAGTATAAAGTGCCAACAAAAATTTGAACAAAAAAAGCTTTATTTGTAAAATTAGACATACTCTGGCACATTACAGCCTCTCAGGTTTAAAACTAAATTGCACCAATGAATAAAAATTCAGTTTCAGAATTAATTTTGTTCTGTATTGGTCTTTTTTTTGTTCGTTTGTTTGTTTGTGCGGTTTTATTTATGTCATCACATTGTCATTTGTGTTATGTGTATTAATATTTGCCGGTAAATAAAAATCAGTTAAAAAAAAAACAAAAAAAAAAAACACTGACACATCTCTGGTGTTTCCAAAGCAGATGTCAGGCCAGAAAGAGAGTTTTGAAGCCAGAAATCCCAGCATATCTGGCACAGTAAATCCTGACTCACTGGTATTGATCAAAAGTCCAGATCAGCTCCTTGCTTCTTATATCATTATCATTACAGGGCAATAAAATCTTGCAAATGCATTTTTAAAGAATACTGCTGATGTAGTTGTTCCCGTCTCAGATTTTTTTTTTCAAAACTCACCTGTCTCTCCACTTTACACACACGTCCCAGCATGCTCATGCCCTCCAGAGAGTCTCCATCTGGGTGCAGTTTGTCCCTCATCTTCTTATCCACAGGGATCTGGCCTTTTCCCAGAATCTGATCCACCCTGATCACACACACACACACACATGCACCAACACACATATACTGGTGTTAATATTCTTAAAAATAATGATGTTGTAATAGAAGAAGGCACCCCAAGCTTCGTTTCAGGTTATCCCAGGTCACATAACAAACCTAAAGCAGCAGCGGGATGTTAAGGTTAGAGTTAGTAAAATACACACAACACACTGTCACATATGTCTCATACAAAGATATTGTATCTTGACAGTTTTCAGTTTTTCTGGAATGAAGAAAAACAGTTCGGGTTTCATGCAGTATGTAGTTTGCATGGGCTCTTTTCACAAGTAAAAACCAACATGCTCCCAAAAAATGACATTTTGACACAAGTCACATGGAAAGAAAATAAAGGCACAAGTCATTTTTGAGCACATACATCTCAAAATAGCTTTATAAATACAGTACTGCTGGGTGAAAACCTGGTAACTCAAGCTTGACAGTGTTTTTTTGAGTTTCAATACATTTAAGTAAAAATGTTCACAGTCCGAGCAGGACTTCAATACTGGAAAGTTTTTTGCAAAACAACATTAATTTTCCATTCCAAAAGGAATAAGGAAACTTAAATCCAAGTCAAATACTAAATAGAGAGCTGTAATCAGATTACCAGTAAATCAGTAAATCAGTAAAAATCAAGTTCTCTTACACTATAATAATGTTAAATTAGTGAAATTAATTAAGTTTGTATATCTCTAACATGCATTGATTTTAAAGAGGTCAACACCCAGGAAATTCTACACATGATTTTGTTTTATCTACCATAAAACGCGTGAATTAATCTAAAAAATAAAAAAAAAAACACTTAAATTAGCAACATTTACACACACAGATGTTTCCACTTTCTGGTGAAAGGGAAAATGAAGAAGTATGGAACTTTACATGTGACCTAATGTAGCAACAGGGATGATGTGTTTGGCTTGTTTGTGAATTAATGTTAGTACACATTTGGATTAAATGCAAATGTGCATTAAATGCAAATGTGTCTGTGAATCAGACTGAGATAATTAACACTTTACCAAATGGCTGGAGTTAAATGCATTAGAACTATCATGTTTTAAATTAACATGGTGTTTTTTTCTTTCGCATTCAACACAAAATTAATTGTATGTCTAAATGTTCTGGTACTCACTGTATTGTGTAATGAAAACTCCAACCACCCGGTGCCATTAGAAAATAAATGTAAACGGCGAGTATTTGCATCCCTGCAGGCATATCTGTTTGCGTGTTACATTTCACAGTCAATCAAACACTTTAGGGGACAGCAAGGACACTAGTGGTCATGATAGAGGAGACTAATGGGATTCTAATGTAGGTAAAAACTTAAATAAAATTAAATAAAAGTAACCCTGAGCCAGGGAGCTTCTTCCTGTTGTTGCTGTAATAATAGTGCAGGGCAGGAGAGGACATGTTCCTGGGTCGGCTACTCAGGCTGGGACCAGAGCTCGCTGCACTGGCCAGTCTGGAGACAGGAAAAAGACTCGGTCAGATACATCAACACACACACACACACACACACACGAAAGCATGAAGCACAGGTGGACAAATGAATAAATCCAGTCCTATATTAACTGACTATAACACATTTGGCATGTAGATAAACACAGAGCATGAGAGGGAAAAATGGGCTGATAATGTAGTCATCAATAGTCGATTTTGACATTTTTATATTAGTCGTGTTTTTATTTCTTAATATTTTGATACAAAAAAATGTTCAGCTTGACCATCTATGTAGATGGTAGATGTAGATGGTCTGCATTTTTATTAATGCCATGGCACAACATTTTATAAAACAAAATTTAGACTGGGATGTCATAAATTCCACTCTAATGCATTTTTGACAGTGCAAATCATTTGTTTCATTGAAATTAAACAAATTCGAAGCATACATTTTGCACCTCTGTCTGCTTGTCATAATGTTGGACACACTGAGGTTTATATTTAGATGTTTTAACAGCATCAGAGAGTAAAATAACAAAAAAAGAATCTATTATTCTAAAAAACACAGATAATGAGTTATCTTAAATGTACAATTTACTCACGTGGTCTGTGTATATCTACAGCCTTTTTTCAAAACATTCATTTCATACCAACACACACATACAGAAAACGAGCATGATGTTATTTTACAGAAGTACTACCAGCATCACCTACAGCACTGCTTCATTACGCACAACACACCAGATGACCAAAAGCTAAAGACAAACTTCCTTTAAATAAATTTAGTTCTAAATGTGAAAGTCCTAATCCATAACTACATTATAGTAACCCAGGCTGAAATAATATATTCAGCTTTGCTTTCCATAAATTAAGCGATTATAGACTTCTGATCCAAGTAAAAGAAAGTCTTTTTATGTGGCTTTAAGTTGCAAAAAGAAATAGAAACCGAGTGGATTTTGTATGAATGAATGAATGAATGAGTGAATGAAGTTAGATTATTCATGCATCTAATGTTGTAAATGGAGTTTTATGGGGCCAAATGAATTATGGATTGAGGCTTTTACATGAGGACACAATCGATGCACTTTTCTTATGTGTTTACCTACAATACGTTAGCTGGCAAAAAGTTTCAGTTGGTTGAGGTAGTCAAGGTGCCCAAATCTGGACTATCACATAGTTTTCAGTGTTTCACAAATGAATAAAGCATTGGTATTTAAAATATAACAGAACTTTCTACTAATTGAATGAAAAAGGTGTGATAACGGACCACTTCTGAAAAATGTGTCATGAAAATGTGAATAACTGTTGGCCACTGCTTGTTTCTCAATGCATATCTATGTATATCGTTTGTTTGTAACATCTGAATCAATAACTTGACATATTTTGATAATTTGTTTGTGTAAAACTTTTCGATAATCCATTACTTGAGCTCCTTGATGACCTCTATCACCAGACCTGTGTCAAGCAGCCAATTTGGTATTTTTTTCTATTGCAGTTTACCATGTACCAACTCAGATTTAATAAGTTCACCTGTCTCAGACTCTAAGTAGACTAAAAAAAAGTGAACATTATTTCCTGGCAGGACTGTGTTCACTTGCAATTTGTCAAAAAATGAAAGGCCCTGAAATGAATAATAGCTAATCTGCCTGCTTTTTGCCGGACATGCCCTATAGGTTGGGTTGTGTTAGAAAAAGTTTCACAATCATTAAAGAGCAAAGAAAGCTCAGCGAGTGTGAAAACAGGCACACAGTTACATTTCTTTGCAACAGTAAAGTTAGCACTAAACAAAATTAAATTCTCCTCTGTGACTATTTTCAACTTTTATGGACTTTTCGTGTGTAAGGATGCTCAGATTTTTGAATGCATGCTGCTTGACTCAGGCGTCACAACTTTGGTTATGTTAGTGGGGGAGCAGCTGGCGAACAAATCAGGACGGGGTTGGCCTAACCCCGGTGCAGACTGTTTCCTCCGGGCCTGGCTGTAATATAAATGCAGGGAGGGAGAGGAAAAGTTCTTGCCGCGGCTGCTGAAAGGCCTCGGAGGCGGACCCACTACTGTGTTTAGTCTGGGAGGGAGAGGGGACACACGTGTACATATACAGTACATACAAAAGACATAATTGGAAGTGAGATCAAGGCAAAATTGGGTTCATTTAATTTAAAAGGATTACGTATAGATGACTTGTAGAAGCTGCAACAACACTGGCAGCAACATCCACCTATGCAAGCCCTTGGTAAAGAATAAAAACCCTTGCAGCATAAAGAATAAAAATATGCAAAAATCAAGGTAATTCAGATAAATTGCTCATTTATATGGATATTGATGATTTTTTTTTTTGTTTTTGCAAAAAAGTTATGTGGGATTTTGTGATTTTGTGTGTGTGTGTGTCCTGACCTAGTCTGAAGGCTCTTGATGCGACAGAGCATGTCCAGGTGTCCTGCAGAGTATTGCTCTATAACGTCCTTCACATCGTACGGACGCAATGTCTCCTTAAACTTCTTTTTAGCCACATGGAACTTCATGATCCTACACACACACACACACACAAAAAGCAAAAATAGGAAGATGGTTAGGAAAGACATGAAGTTAGTGAAATAAGCTCAAAAAAGCTTGAAAATAAGGGTGTAATTACTGCAACCTGCCACTAGATGTTAGCAGCAACTTTGGCACGATCCTTGTTGCGTTACACTTGTTGATCTTTTTTGGACAGCTATAATAAAAACATTATTAAAATCTCAAATACCTCAAAGAGTATCTACCAGGAAACCAAAGTTCAATGGTTCTCTTGTTAAATCCATAACAACTCACAAGAATGACTTTGAAACTCGAGCGTCATCCTCTATCTCCTTCTATTTGGTGAACAGAGCCCCTGCTGGGTGGATAATATTGATACAGGTAAGGAGATCCATGTACTCGTTGCATTTGGATTCCCTCGTGGCTTCTGTTTTTCTCCAGTTGCCTGATTTTCTCACTGTCTCAATGGAAACAATGGTGACAGATGACCCTCTGTAATAACAGTCCTGAGAGGGGAGGGGGTGTCCAGCCCTCAACCCGACACCCTGGGAAAGCCCTGGGCTCCGGCTGCCCATGGAGGAGGCCTGCTGGGTGGGCAGGCCGGTCGAGATTGGGTGGTACTGGTGATCTGTGTGTGAGTGAGTGTAGAGAAACAGAGGGGCTGCTGATAGACAGGGTTTGATAGACTTCAGTTCACGATGTTATGTATTTCTAAACCTGCAAATATGACAAAATTTCAGAATAAAAGAAGCAATGACTGACTGGATATTATCACCAAACCAACATGTAGGAGGGATTATTGCAGAAAATGTTCACTGCCAAGAGGATGCCACTGAAAATTGTTACATAACTTGCACTCGCTGATAAAATGACACGTTTAGCTATGTCCAATTTGGACAAAGTTGGATGCGCCACAGTGTGTTACAGCGACCTGACACCTACACTGTACAGGCAGGGGTCAGGTGTAGAGCTACCATAGATTATAAGAAATGTTGGTGAAAAACTGAGAATAGAGTACTGATAATATCGCTGCAAATATTTACAGTAAATGTCAGTATAGAGAATAATTGGGAATATAAATACATAAATGTATAGTTTCATTATATATGTGCATATTTACACTGTTAGCTTTTCATTCGAAGTGTGTAGATGAAATCACTTATTTATAGAAAAAACTGTGGCACATGTTGGTAATATCTGTTCATGTGTTAAACATATTATGAAAACAAACCTTTTCATTTGCCTAAATCTGTGATTACATAAATTATATATAAGATTTCACTGTACTGTACTGTACTCAATACCTTAAAGGTAACCCAATACCAAGTAGTAGCGGACTTCTTAAGTCAAATGACTCCTGCATTCAATCCTTTAGTGCCGAGATCTTTAGAAAAATAACTATTTGTTTTTGTTTGCTTGCAGCCAATCACCACAGGTTTTCTTCAGTTTAGTACAGCGTGTGATTGGACAATGACTGTAGCAGCTGCAACTTGCCCAAAGTGCAGAGTATTTGAGTTTTTTGTACAGATATTTAATAAATATTTTAATAATTTGAACACTTTCAAAGTGTATTTGTGTAAAAGTTATTTGGATGGGGAGGAGTGACAGTGGCATTTTATATAACTTAAATGCTTCCATTCACAATATACAATATATCAAATTAAGTAGACAAAGAAAAAGGTATCAAAATTCTCTATTGGTATCTGTATCACTTTAAGTAGGGGTTGACAGATTATCAGCCTGGCCAATTATTGGGGCCAATATTTGGCATTTTGCTGATATCTGTGTTGGTGTTTTATTTTAATGATTGCTGATAAAATTAAGAGAAAAATCTGGGTAGAACTGGGAAATGTTTTATGGGAGAGTTTTCTGTTTCTCACTCTGCATGTGAGATTTCACTGCCTTAATTCCCACAAGTTTAACAAAAGGGATTTGGTAAAATATCTTTTTTTAATAGATGTTACATATTATTTTGGGATTTTACAATCCAATGTCAGGAAACAAGATTCATCATATCATCCTCAAAACCTTTGAACGTTTGATTTAAGTCATTTTTAATAACAATAAAGGCCTTTATTTTATAAATGTTTTTTAAAATAATTGCCTTTTAGAAATCAGTGTTTTATTGTGCTTTATTGAGAGGTGAGTCTGGGAATTTTTTTGCAATAAAAAAATATTAAGAGGGTGAGAAGAAGCAGTGAAGTGAGAGAATCAGTTGGCGCCAGTTGGATAAACATTCGCTCACAGGGTGCCGGTGCCAGTGTAAGAGATCAGGGTCTGGCGAAAAACACACACGCACACAACAGCTCAAAAAAATCCCTAAGGCAAATCCTCAAACCCAGCAGTAGGTCATATAGATAAAGAGACAAAGACGGAGAGAGAAGACAAGAAAAAATAAAGAAATCGGTTTAACAAAGCAAATATCGTGTGAACCCCTGCACTCATGTGAACGTATGTTTTTCCCATCCAGAATAACATGCATAGTGGTGTAAAAAGGTCAGGAGTCTGTGTTGTTGTGGCATATTATCTGTTACTGTAGCAGTGTGAGGGTAAAGATGAGGAGAGAGGGATTTAACCTAAATAAAAATGAAAAACAAACATGTTTAAAAACGTGTTCAGCAGCCATTATTAATGATAAACTGCTCATGAAACCAAACTACAAAACACATGGATACAGCAGCTTTTGACTCCTTACGTTATGTCAGGTCACTCTTGCACATTGTGTCATTCATGACACTTTGATTAACAGCTGCAGATTATAAATCGCCTGTAAAGAAATACGGAGCGCAATGAATCAGATGCATGCAATGCAGATAAGATTGTACTGTATATACCATCAACAATTAGCCGATCATAAAAGGAGGAGGTGGTTCAATTACATCACCAACTGACAGGTAAGTGTTCGGCTCAGTGAGCTGTCACTGTGGTTTCAGAGTCAATGTACACAGGTGAGAAAAGTGGCCCTGAGGGAGGAGTTTAAATGATTAATCAGTCACAGAAAGCTACAATATATACAGAAATATAAAACAGCCAGCAACACGTTTTCAGCTCCCCAAATATGGCAGCATGGTCAGCGGCCCTACACTTCAAACTATTATGTTATAGGTACCCTTATAGCATCAGATTTTGCTTTTTTAACACACACACATATATATATATATATATATATATATATATATATGAAATGTGTCGCTCTCTAACATCCAATCACTGAATATGGTTAATGATGTAAAATCAGGGCTGCACCCAGCAGAGACTCCAGGAAGTCACTGCTCATGATCAAGAAATAGTCTGGTAGCTATTCTCTGTTTCGTATTTCCCACATAAACAGGACAGTGGTATCAATTGTCATGTGACTCAAAAGAAATTATACATTTTTCCAACGTGTTGGACTATTTTAAGAGGGAGGTAACTAAATAAAGCAATGGCTGTGAAAATGGGGCCTGTTTGGGCTGAGTTTCAACCACCTTTAAGATTTAAAGTTTGCCAGTTTTCACTTGATATTAACTTTTGGATGTAAGTTTGCAAATGTGATTGTTGGTTCCTTTTGAATCCCTTTTATCGTTGCTGATTTACAGGGTTCCCACACATTTTCAGAACCAAACATTTCAAAATATTCCATGATTTTTCAAATTTCCATTTTGGAAAAGGATGCACTTTACTGTGTCTGCAGCAAGTGTCGGCCCAGGTACAGTTCTTTTCGGGACACACACAAACTCAAGAGAGTGTTGCTTTCCATAAAAAACAGCACCACGTGACTACGTCACGTACACCTTTGTTAAAGGAAAAGGCTTTTGGCCAGCTTCAGTCATGGAAAATGAGAACAGTGCAGGTTTTGTCACAGTACCAAGCAGCAAATTATTTGAGTTTATTTGCATAACTTCACTTGCATGTCCTTCAAAGCGACTATCGCACATCGCCATGTCAACGCTAAAACGATATATCGTGTATATCGCTCAGTCAGTGTATATTATGGCTATGCTATGTATAGAGCTGACTTATAGTAAATAAATTCTTTGTTAAGTTATGTGACATTACATGGGAGGTTATTCATGGAAGGTTACTGTGAAAAATAATTTCAATAAACACAACAAAAGTCCATAACTTCTTTTTACTAATTCCATGACTTTTTCAGGCCTGTAAAGCAACATTATAAAATTCCATGACTATTCCAGGTTCTTCTATGATTGCGGGAACCCTGGATTTAAAGATGCTTTGGATAAGTT